>NW_007577753.1:517684-629605 GCF_000690725.1 Stegastes partitus | reverse complement strand
ATAATAATAATAATAATAATAATAATAATAATAATAATAATTGGCTATAAAATAAAAATGAATAACCTGTTGGTGCTATACTGTTTTATCCTGTAAAATAAATTATATATATAGTTCAAAAATAACACATCATCTATATCTTATATATAAACAGTAAATATAATTTGAAATGTCCATTCATCCATTATCTATACCCCACTTAATCCTCATTAGGGTCGCAGAGGGCTGGGGACTATCCCAGCTGACTTAGGGTGAAGGCAGGGGACACCCTGGACAGGTCACCAGTCTATCACAGGGCTACACTTAGAGACAGACAACCAAGCACACTCACATTCTGTCCTGAGACTCAGCGGCATGTGACCTATAAAATGAGTAAACAACATGAGAAATTCTGTGTCCTATTACCAAATCTTCAGCAGTGTCACATTGTGGCCGGGGCTGCTTTTGAACATCAGACTCTGCTGCCATCTCATGGTAAACAGGGGAACTGCTACACCTGACTTTACACTTTCACAATTACTTTTCTCTTTTTGTTTTTTTAAAATAATTTTTTCGCAAAGTTACTATGACTTCTTGGTCAAGTTCATTGTTGCTAAAGTTGCCAGCTAACGCAGTGTCCCAGTTCTTACACTTACAATCAACATATAATAAGTTGTCCTATTAACAGACTTTGTTTTATATTGTTTGCATCCACCCACCTATCAAAACTCAAGCTGCCCTGTATTAAATAAAGACCTTACTGATCACCTAAGGTGTTCCCCCTAACTACCTTTGATTTCAATTAAAAACCTGTAAAGTTTTATGAGGCTTGTAACTTCAAGAAATATTAAAGCCGCAAGCGGTGATGGACAGGTCCTCGCCGTACGCTTGTTGGCCTTCACACACGTTGGGTTGTGGCGCAAACGTCCTCCAGGCAGGACTCTGATTCATCGTGTCGAGTTTGGGGCAGATCGGAGCATGTGTGGCCCAGTTACGAGCCACTTCCTGTTTAGTGGTGAGCAGCGGCAGTGTGCGTGTTGGTTGTGGTGGAAACACGCTCTGGCTGAGACTTGGAGCATGCGTGTAAATGCTTTGTCTAGACCCACATTAAATAAATCAATTTTGTCCTGAATTGTTAAATGTTAGAATATCAAATTTAATCAAAAGACTGTCGTGTGTGTGTGTGTGTGTGTGTGTGTGTGGTGGAATTGCAGGCTTAACGTCCAGCCCTCCTCCTTTGTCTGGGCTTGGGACCAGCAAAGTGACCCAAAGAGGCACTCTGGCAGAGTTACTGATGGTTTTTTTTTTTTTTTTGCCGTTAGTGTTTTGTATAATGTAGTTGTTGTTTTTTTTTTTTTAAAGTTTTTTTTTTTTTTTTTTTTTTTTATTTTTTTTTTTTTTTTTTTTTGGTCAATGTTTTGTCAAATGTAGTAGGTATTTTTTTGGTCTTTTAAAGTTCTTCTTTAATTTGGTCAATGTTCAGGGTTGAGAGCAGCTGAGGTTGAGGGGAAGAGAGTCGACCCATATCAGGAGTCAGACTGAGGTTTGGTCCCTCTAGTTTTTTTAAAGAACTGAAGGAACCTCTTCCACCAGGACTTCTTTTTGGGTTTCACCTCCTCCACTTTCTGTTTAAAATCTTCTTTTTGTTCTTTTTTTCCTTTTGAAAGTGCTGCTTTTAGTTCGTTTGTTTCCCTGCGATGTTTCTCCATGAGGTGACCCATTTCCAACTCCCTCTGGAGTGTTTGTTTTTTAAGTTGCAGCTGAATGTTCTCCAGTTCTGTTTTCAACTTGGAGGTTTCATCCACCTGCTTTGCCAGGCAGGTGTCGGCCTCCTGCTTTGTTTTTTTCCCCTCTTGAAGCGATGCTTCCAATCGTTCAATTGTATATGAAGCATCGCTATATTTCTGCCTCTCATTAAAGATATCCACAATCAGATCATCCATCTGTCGTGTGGATTTGACCTTTTTAGCTTCGATGAGACATTTTAAGTGGGATATTTCCCTGAGCAAGGCAGCCTCTTCTTGCTCTGACTCGTGTCTCCTTGCGGGCTGTGGCCAGGGTCTGGCATGGGTCTGGGGCCAAGGTCTGATGTGGGTCTGGGGCCAGGGTCTGGCATGAGTCTGGGGCCAGGGTCTGATGTGGGTCTGGGGCCAGGGTCTGGGGCCAGGGCCTGACGTGAGTTTGGGGCCCGGGCCTGATGTGGGTCTGGGGCTCGGGCCAGGCGTGGGTCTGGGGCCCGGGTGTCGTTGCCGGCTCTTGCTGGCTCTGACTCGGGTCTCGCTGTGGGCTCTGACTTGAGTCTCGCTGTGGACTCTGACTCGGGTCTCACTGTGGACTCTGACTCGGGTCTCAATGTGGGCTCTGACATGGGTCTAGCTGCTGGCTCTGGCTCTGACTCTGACTCGGGTCTCGCTGTGGGTTCTGAATCGGGTCTCGCGGTGGGCTCTGACTCGGGTCTCACTGTGGGCTCTGACTTGAGTCTGGCTGCGGACTCTGGTTCTGGCTTGGGTGTGGCTTCCCTCTGCATTTTGTCAGTTAAGGCGCCCTCCTCACTGACGGGGATTAGGGGAGACCTTGGTTGGCGTAGTCAACCCAAATGTAATTTTGAGACCAGATTTTTTTGTTCATTTTCTGTCTCTTTGATGTTTTTTGTGCCTCACCAACGGCACCGCAGGCTGTGACGTCCTCTGCTGTTCTCTGGAGAACAGGAAAGTCTTCATCTTCTAGAAGAACGTCCTGGTTCAGCGGTTCAACCTCCTGGGGGTTGGGCACCTTGGTCCAGGGGTTTACGTGCTGAACAGGCGTCTGCTCTTGGGGCAGGGTTTCTGCTGGAGCCTTTGGTTCCTTAACCTTGTGCTCCATGGCAGTCAGGCAGAGTGTTTTCCTTCGTTGTACTCTGATCGGCATGGTGATGAGAATTTCTACAATCCTTCTGGTTCACTGTGTTGTTGTCTACTAGCTGAACAGATGTGAGTTTTTATATCCTAAATTTCAGCATTTAATCAGCTTTGATGAAGTTTTTTTTTGAAAAGTTGGATATATGGCAGCCTTCAGAAAAACGTTTTGGCTGTTGAAGTGAACACTATTTATTTTTATATTTCATAGTGTTGCCATGGTGATAAGAAGATTAAGAATATTAAGAATAAGAATAAAAAGAATACTTAGAAGAATAATTTAGGTTGTAAGTATGAATGTAAACAATATTTATTCATTATTTACAATACAGATTTGGATAAAAATAATAATTAAAGCTGCAAGCGGCAGTTGATGAGTCCTCGCTGTACATCGAGGTGTGGCGCAAACGTGCTCCGGGTGGGACACTGATCTGGCGTGTCGAGTTTGGGGCAGATCGAAGCATGTGCGGCCTCGTTATGAGCCACTTCCTGTTCGGTGTCGAGCCGCGGCGGCGTGCGCCTTCGGCTGTGGCTGAAACGTGCTCTGGCTGATAATCGGAGCATGTGTGTAAAGTTTGAGGCCGATCGGAGCACACACAGGCCAGTTACACAGCATGGTGTTTTATGGCGTTTTGGCGAAATTCTACAGGCCGCCATTTCCACGCTGTAGTTTGTGCTGGCCACATTTGAAATGTGTACGACTTACCCCCTAGGAGGAGATAGATTTTGAAAATGGCCAAAAATGGGGGATTTTCGGCCAAAAGCCGCAATTTTTTTTCAAAATGGCCGACTTCCTGTTGAGTTTCGGGTATATGTTCTTGAGGCTTTTTTGTGCGTATCGGCATGTTACATGTGTGTGCCGAATTTCGTGGCTGTACGTAAAAGGGTGTTCGGGGGCCCTTTTTTTAAAATGTTGTAGGTGGCGCTGTTGAGGCATTTTTCTATTGAGGTGTGTATTACCCCCTAATTATTACATTTTTCGCCAAGTCTGATGTGTGTGGCAAGTTTTGTGAGTACGTTTAGGACTTCAAAAATGCGTGTCTTTGTCGCGAAGAAAAAATCATAACAAACCCTTGGAATTCCAATAGGGTCTTCGTACCCTTTTGGGTGCTCGGAACCTAATAACAAGCAGGTATAATGAGCCTAATTACATCATGCGATTTGGGATTCAGTGAAAGAGATCCACAAGAAGAAAGTCACCAGCTTGTACAAGGACTGTTTGTTTGCAAAAATAATTTCCCTGCAGAGCGTCACTTACTCCTGAACAGGTTATGTCTTTCTTTTTCTTTCTAGCGTGCTTTTTATATTATCATTCCGCCCTGGCAACAAAATTTGTCTCCCCAAATTGTCAGATGAAAACAAAAAAGAAAAGAGACGGGTTTGTTCCTTCAGGCAAATCTGAACATTCCCCTGGAGCCAAATTTAAATCAGTAACACAACAGTTTGCAGAAGCGAGTGATAGTCGTGTCGCATTACCGCCATCAGTCCAGCTTTATTCAGTTAAACTTGCAGGACGGCCACTTAGCCAGCTGCCTGTCATGTCTGCTTCTTCTATGCATGCGATATCTCTCCTCTAGTTTAATTGCTTTGTTTTTAAACGTTGCTGTTTTTCTTTCGCTGTTAGTTTTATGGTGCCTTATAGTGTACATCCAGTCTGCTCAGTGTATTTCAGATCAAAATAAAGCCGTAAGGATATGATATTTAACAGCTGAAAAGTAATTATTTTTTAATCCAATTAATTTTTTGTGCACATTACTTTACATTTTGCTTTCCATTGCAAACAAAGCCAACACTTATTTTAATATTTTCTACTTATTACTGTCTGAACTGATCACTAAGTACCAACAGATCACAATACGAGACAGAGATACAACACATTTAAACAAATATTTCCTCCATCTGTAAGAATCATGATCACCGGTGGAGCAATTTTACACCTTTTTCAGTTTTGCTAAGCAGCAGACAAGACAGTGTGTTCACAGTCTAACCACTGGGGGCTTAAGAGGCTTTAGTTTGATTCATGAAACAGCCTAATTTTTACTACTTTTGCCAGTTTGCCTGTTTGCATTTGTTACTGAATGTGGCTTCTCACTACAGCCTATCCAGCTTTCTATGTTCCTCACACATCTGGCTTTGGAGGTCGAAGCAGTTTAGAGGATTTCACATAGATCTGTGCGAATCAAAAGGAAAGGATGGATTGCCAAAATAAAGACGAACATGCGCAGTGAGGTGTAAAAAAGTGACCTTTGACTTCAGAGTCTTGACTCTGAGAACAATAGAAGCAATACTTATGCTGTAGTTAAAGTATTCTGTGGCGCTTTTGACCTCTTGTGGCTCCACTGATCAGAAGTTCGAACAGTGCGCCACTCTATCTTCGAGTCTTGTCGTCCATGGACGTGCTGTGAACTACATAGAGCAGCAGAGATGCTTCATGCTGTTCTGTGCACTGACAGATGGTGGCAGTAATGTGCCAAGAAACGCAACGAGGTATCAAGTATAACAGTGTCAACACACTGTAGGAACACAAGTGTATCCATGCAGTTCAGTTCATTTACAAATGCTGTTCGTACATATGCTGTTTTTCATCAACTGTGAACGTAAATCATGTAGTTTTGTATGTTTACAAAAAACTCCACAATGTAAATTTTCAAGTGTAGTATTCTCTTGGTTTGTGTTTGGACAGACAGCATAGGGCACACTGATTAATGTAAGCTGGCCTTCATATCACAGTACAGTCTAAAAAGGGCCAGGAAACAACAGCAAGCTGGCAGCAACAAAGTGACAGCAGATTCTAAAAATCAAAACAGAAACCACTTCAAAAAGAAAGGAGGGATGGGGGGGAAACGTATTTAAACATCAGCCTCTGAGTTTAAAATTGACAACTGGCTAAAGTTGATCATTTTAATAGATTTGACTCATTTTCAAGCTAAAAATTAGGAGATAAAGGACCAAAACTGTTTACGCCCAAACCAAACATGTTCCTTCCTATATTTATTTAAAGTTACACACACTATACTCCAGTTCATAGGCACAAGGACCCAGCAGAAACAGAACAGCCCTCTCACCCTCATGCTCTCTCTTCCTGCCCTCCCACTTCCTCCCCCAAACCCATGTGCTTCTGGAGGAGGTGCAGGGAGGTGATTTTACCTCAGTATGAGTGTGTGTGGGTGTGTGTGTGTTTAACATATTGAGAGAGAATCAGTAGTGAGAGCAGGAGAGCAGGGCAAAGAAAAAGATGATGGGTTGACCCTTGGAAAGCATCTTACCTTAAAAAAACCCACAAAAAAACCCTGAAGAACATGGAAGGCAAAAAGGTCCTCCATTTTGTGCCATCTGGTAAGTTTTACAGGGGTGGAGTGGGGTGAGAAGGTCTTTCATGGTGCAACCTGAGCCAACTGTGTCAAACACGTGGAGAAACCCTCTTTGAAAGTAGATGTGTGTGTGTGTGGGTGTGCACGTGTGTGTGTGTGTTTGGGGGTGGGGGTGTGTGTGTGTCTTTGTGTATGTGTGCGTATGCGCTGGTAGGATTCAGGAAACTGCTAAAAAACCTAAAGTTTGTTCACAGCATATGGTCATGTTTAGAAGTGAAACACAACACTAGGATTTTCTCCTATTTGTTTCATAGTTGGTTGCTGTTTACATTTTTATGTGTTCATTGTGTAGATTTACCAAAAAAATGAAACTAATATGAGGAAGATGCTTTCTCTGTCAGGAGAGCTGCAGAGGCAAAAGCAAAGCATATGGGTCAATATTTACAATATGGCAATAAATAGGACACTTTGTGTTTCATGAAGGGTTTTAACAAAAGACCTGCAAAACATTTCCAGCATCTGATTTAACCCTCGTATAGCACCACACCGTAAAGGCATAGTCCAGGAAAGTTCAGTCAGTTGATTGAAAAATACTTATTGATCTTTACTTTGTACAAAGTGGGAAAGTCTCCAGTGTCATGCTGCTACAGTGTCGTGTCCATAGTGCAGTAATTCAGCTATTAATGTTAGCTGTACTTCTTTTAACACGAGATATCTGACACGCGAGAGAGCCAGTGTTAAAAAGGTAATTATAGTCAATAATTAATGTGGTGTACTGACAATCCTGTGTCCCATGTCATTATTTTATGACAAGTTATAGGCCGACTATTTATTATACAATTGATCTTGAAGACAACATGTAACTAATTGATAATTAAAATAATCACAACTAAGTTAAAATGCATCCTCTGTTCAGTGCCATTAATGGGTTAAAGAGTCCTACTTGAATTTTCTCAGGTCAAGGATTAAGAAGATTATCTGGCAGAAAAATGTCTAATATTCTAATCTGGCAAATTTTAAGACTCTCCGCTCTCATTTAAGGCATTCTCCGGTTGACTTTGATGATAGTGTCATTTCTCTGACAATTCTGTTGATATTATTCATTAGAGTTGTATTTAGAAACTGTGCCAAACCTACAATATCCCCATTCTTTGTTACTCTAATTTGGATTATTATCTCCAGGCTTACAGGCTTTATTTACTTTGCCACAACCTGAATGTAATTAACAAGAAGTGGCTCTTTGAAACACTTCTGTTTCCTGAGGATTAGTGCAATATGTCACATAAAGCAAAGTGAGGAAAAAAACAAAACAAACTCTGATGTGTACTTTGGCTCGTAAAGTATAACTTGTGTGACTGTGATTACTGTTGGTCCAGTGGTCATATTCAGTGTGCTGGATAAACAAATATTAGGTTGTCCTTGTTGTTAGCCTTTAAGGTGTTGAAGTGGAATGAGCTGCAGTTCCTCCTTCCTGTTATTTGCCTTATGACAAAGCATATGAATGTGTACATTGTGACCTACAGTGTACACATTGTTTATGGTACAGCTGCCAGCAGCTATCGTGCTCAAATTACATCTTGATAAGGTTGATTTAGCTTTACCAGAAGGTATAAGAGTAAACATAGCACATTATAGTCTATCATTTGGCAAACGCAAAACTGAAGAGTTGGCCTTCATATCTGAAAAACAAGCTGCAAAAACCCTTCACGTTTATCAACATCATGTCCAACCTGCCTTGATAGTTTGACCTTGCACTGTTCTGAACAGAGTTCTCAGCTCTGCAGCTTTGTGCACTTGTTGCGAGAGACCAAACAAGGATTCTTCGGTTTCCTATTGCACAAGGACATTGTCTGCCAACAGATAGCAGGGTGGCAGGGTTTAATAAAACATGACTTTAAGTTTCCCTTTTTTGTCCAGTGAGACAGACCAATTACAGACATCAAGTCATGGTATTAACAGAGCGGTGCTTTGGTATCTCAGATTTAAAGAACTGAAGGATACAAAACAAATTTAGATACAAAATTACTGATAGAAAAGTGTTAAGAACAAGTGGTTGGTACAAGGACATGCAAACAAGACACATTGGATCTCTGTGAGGCTGTTTACAGCCGGGGTTTGAACTAAGTACAGACATCAGCATGCTAATATCCCATGATGATGCTGACAGGCTGATATTTATGAAGGTCACTATGTTCACAATGTAGTTTACTGTGTTCATATTCACTTTTGTATTAGTAATAAACACAAATTACAACTGTCTGAAAATAGTGCAACAAAATATTGACATGCGATTTATAAGATTTACAAATATGAATAAGATTTTGGGAGTGAAATAAAACATGCATGAACAATATTTGAACTACTTCTGGATTTTACAACACATTTTAGTGAAATATTGATCAGTGTACGTGAGTGTTTCCCCCTAAAAACGACACCAAGTTAAGATCCAGAAACATACAAACAAATATTTTGAGCCAAACACCAGTTTTGTACTGATGAACTGCAAATTTGCTCACACATTTTTAAAAATGGGAATTTAGTTTATTGTGTAAAAAGATTTAGACATCAGTTGAAACCTGAGCAGTCAAGTGTAAATATCTTTTGCACTGTTATTGCTTCGCACTTTGGAAGGCATTTGGCCACGACTCTCCTATCAAAATCTGACAGAAAATGTTCCATTATAAAGGGGACATATAGGTCAGAATGAAACTTCATGGTACCTGATCCAGAAGTTATCCAGCTAGCTAACCGATAATCAAAAATGTCAGCCTCATGGTAGTGCTACCGAGGAGAGGTTGGTGATGACCAAACCTGCCTGAAACAGTGTCAGTGGGTCAGAAAACAAACTATTTTGAGAAGGGGTTTCTGTGTCATGCTTGCAGTGCCCCTTGTGGAAAAACTCAAGGCTCAACTTACACTTCTGTCAATGTAAATGCCACCAGACTGCACCATAAGCTTGGAGTGATCAGCCCGTCTGCCAACAGCAAGAATATTCTGTCAGGTAGACTTTTGCTGTAGGACTCTGTGCTGACTGAACAGTGGCAGGTAGAGAAGACAGACAGCTGATATTTCCAACACTGACTGTCCCGTCATTTTTTCCTTATAAAGCACAAATGTCATTTATGTCCAAATACAAATGTAATACTTGAAGTGATGAGATAGTGTGTGGCATTGCTGTTCAGTTCAGGCTCCACTGTTGATCACACTGCAGATAATATATTGTGAAGAGTATTTACGATAAACCTGACCTTTATCTTCAGGAGGCAAGACTTAAAAGATCTCAATCATCCTGCTCACACCCAGCTGAAGTACAAACAGCTCATTGCATGAGCTTCGAGGCACCCTGTTGTCTGTGCAGACTCCTGTGAAGTGGAGGAGGCCTGGGAATGTTCTGTCTAATCTGCTTTGAGATATAGCCTTGCTTGGAAGCCCCCTGTGCCAAACTTTGCCTCAGGCAATGAAAAGCTCGTCTGTACAGCTGCAGCGGCGTCTCGCAGATACATGATCGCCTATACAAACATCAGACACAGCTGGCATCGGCTTTTTGGTGTAACGGAGAGGGAAAGGATCTGTTTTCAGCTCCTCAGCACATGTCATTTTTATTATCTTCTTCAATATTTACATAACTTGCATCCACTCTTAAATCTTTATTACAGCATCACGCCTTTTTAAAGGCCTTTAAGGTCTGATTGACGTTGTGTCACGCTGAAAATAATGATCCAGCAGACTCAGATGTTATGGATAAGTAGCTGGCTTTTTAATTTAAAAATAAAAACCTACTGTCTATAAATCTGTCACTATGTACAGTGGAAGTAGCTGACTTGGTCAACATTTTTCTGCAGTCCAGAAGCACACCGGTGCAAACTGACTTTTTTTCCCCTCACTTATGAAGTGAGAGCTGCTGTTGCACTATGCAGAAGCCCTGGGGTTAAAGTGTCAGACCACATGGAGTCCAGATTCACACAACTTTATCAGCATGTGCTTGTTAGTTTAACTGTCGAGCATCTCTGTGGAAACACATTTAAAAGAGTATTCATTCATATATTAACATTTATTTTATAGGTGCTGTCACACATGGAGTTGTGATGAAGACTTTAGGAAAGTTCATGTGTGAAAGGAATTCTTGATACTTCTACTTGGATTCCCTTAAGTTTGATTAAATCATTGAAACTTAAATATAGATAAGCAGTCTAAAAATCCCGAGATCAGACTGTGAAGGATATTTTACAGGCTTTTATGATAACAGCGGATGGATTTGTCACTAACATTGTGATCAGCATTGTGGAAAGCTGCAAAAAGCTCTGAAAACACACGTTGCATGAACTGACTGGCAGCAGGCAGACGGAGTTAGCAGCTCTCAGTGATGAACACAGTAGAGTGTAGCAGGTGACGAGTCAAGTATTTATACTGAGAAAAACAAAGTGAATCCTAGATTTATTGTATTGGCTAAAATCTCCACAAATCTGCTCAATGTCATATCTAAGAAGCTGTCCTGATATGTCTCCCATATCCGTTTTATGATATAATATAAAATGGATATATTTACAATAATGTTCTTTATCGCTGAAAGTCTGGCTGTTTGTTTGTTGTTCATATGACTGAAACATTTACTTAATGTAGCTGAAGTGCTGCTCGACGCCAGGCAGCACAAACAATAATGAAAATCTTCATTATGAAAGACTTTGAGCTTGAAATTGAGCATGAAGTTTTGTAAACACCATCTTTGTGTTTCCTCTCCCACAGAGGCTCCCGGCACTGGGAGGTCTAAGAATGGATATGTTTTCCAAGAGATGGGTGCGTAACTGCAGCAACACACACAACACTTCCTGAGATTGCTTCTCCTCAGCAGAGCCCTTGCTCTTTTATGAACGTGATATGATCTACAATCTACCAAACATTCAGGTTCTTTCCTTCAGGATCTAAATATATTGCCTCAGTTATTTATGCTAATGCCAATGCTTCTCGCTACTCACTGATGACCCATTTCACATGCTGGTGAGCACAGTCAGTCCCTTCGCTGTGTGTTGAGAGGTTAATTAATGGGTAAATAACGAGGCAGATGATCTCTGAGTCAATGATGGGAATAGGGACTAATCATAGCTCAAAGCTCTGCTCATGAAGGGTTAAGGTTAATTATCTAATTCTGAGGCAGTTTCTTTCTTCCCCCATAAAACCCGCAATCGAGAAGCCATATTTATCTTCTATACAATGAAGGAATTTACGAGGGGCTGCTGTTGTTATATTGCTGCATGTCTGGTTTAAGGGGGATTTTTTATTGGCTCTCTCTCTTTCTCTACCTCTCGCTGTGTGCTTGTCAACAGATGGCAGAGTGGTGGGAGGGCAAAATAAATTGTCCCTAACGGCAGACACTGTTAATGTGGCTCGCACTGCATCTTAACCTTGATACAAAGAGCAGTTTTATCTCAGTGTGACTTATCATAATAAAGCAGCGACTGAGGCTGCGTAATGACCTTTATTATTACTTCTTGTTTAATGCGACTCACTCGACTGTAAAGTGAATTTATTTTGACATAGTTGAAATTACAAAGCTGTATGTGATGTATGGAACAGACACTTGGTTGACACTCGACTGCACTCGTCTATGTGAACGTCCACAGAGCTGCAGAATGGGGAGCTGGAGGATTCACCTGCCGCTAACAAGGAGAACACCTATGACATGGAGATCCCGAACAGCGTTTCAGGTGTGTGTTCAACGTTGTATGTTATACCTGGACATGTTTGGTCTGGGGTGGGATTCGTTCAGAGCATAAACAAGACAGAACAGATGCCTACATCAGGGAAGTAACATTAAACACAAATTGTCGTGTGTTTCTTGTGTTGTAGATCTTGAAGGACCTGGATTTGGCCTTTTGAACACAACAAGAAAAGTAAGACCTACTTCTTCAATGACCCTTTCTATATTTGGCATAATCATTACCCTAAAAAAAGCAGCATATTAGATGTACTTTTACATTTTTATCACTGAATGCTTAGCCCAGGTAGGATTGCTCAGATTTCTTAACCCTAGCTGAGATCTGTGATAAATCTGAAAGCATTAAAAGTGCTGCTATGTGATGTACAGCAAACAAAATCAGATGGTGAACCTTGAATATTTCATCAATCAATCAACTTCCTTTTGTTCTTGCTCTCACCAGTACGTGAAGCCCATGAACTTCCAGGAGGAGGTGCGTGCCCACAGAGACCTGGACGGCTTCTTGGCTCAGGCGAGCATCCTCTTGGATGAGAAAGCTGCTACTCTGGACGAGGTCCTGAGGCGAATGTTGACTCATGTGGTGGAGGACGGCCACGAGAGCTGCGCTGCGGACGAGATCATGGACTCCTTGTTCACAGACGCAGGAGGGAAAGACATTAACGGTGAGTAAAAAGTGGTTAAAAAAGCAGTCTGACACACTTGATGAAAAGTTTGTTTAAAAATGTGCCCTATGCTGTTTCGTTTTGACTGTTCAGTGTATCACTTCATGCTTCCACAGTTCACCTTCTGTCAGAAACCATTCAGGGTGTGACTGCTACGTCTACTGGCATCCGTTACCAGCAATCCTGGCTTTGTATTCTGTGAGTTCATCTGCAATAACAACACAGCTTCGACTTGTTCGGGTTTGGAGTTAACACCTCTCACTAACCAACCAATCTGTGGAAATCTCCTTCAAAGGCCTGTTCACAGTTGCTGAGTTCACTTGACTGAACAGAGACAACACAGCAATGTTTTTGCAGACAAAGCAATTTTGTGCTTTTAAAAGTGGCACTCAATTTTACACCTGCCAATACAGAGTGCTTCACAATTAATCATTTATACATCACGGATTCAAAACAACAAATTTCTATCAACGCAGCTCCAATGTGAAGAGCCTGCAGAGACGCCACATCTGCATCACCCGTCTGGAGAGGCCACAAAACTGGGGAGTCAACTGCTGCGAGGCTCGCTACGTCATCCTCATCCTCGCCCCGCCCAGAACGGTACAACCAAATTCTGAGCTCCTCAGTTGAAAACATTTTTTTTGTAAAGACAGAAATCTGTCAACTTACATTACTAAAACAGTTATTAGTTTGGCTGACATAATAACTGAATAATAACTCCACATTTTTTCCATATGTTCCCTGTAGCCTCTTTAATGTAAGCATTTACTGGTTTTCTATGACAGTGTTTTGGATCTTAAAATATTTCTCAGACAAACCCATAAATTCGAGGGTACCCGAAAACATTTTTTTCACATTTTCTGACATCCTATAGTCCAAAAAAACTAAGAGAATAATTAGCATCAATAATCCATGTAATCAGTTGTACTAAAATGATCCTCTGTCCCGCCTTTTTCTCATACAGTTTGTCATACTAAACAAAAATGCTGCCAAATATTAAGAAACTGCTCATCAGCATGACCGATAAACTAAAACTGTTTTAAAGTTATTCAAGATGTAATATAAAGTCCCTCTCTGGTCATTGATTCAACCCCTAAAAACCCATCTCTGTGTATCCAAGTTACATACGTGTTTAAAGTTTTTTCTTTTCCATCCTGCCTTAAAGTGGCTCCACATACGCACACCACTCACTGCAGCTCGAGTGCACCAGCTCACCTACATCTCTGTTCAAACTGTGTACTCCATGCTGTACAATAGGAATTTGTAATATTGGAGTAATTCAGGCATGCATATTTGAACCGGAAACTGATTCTGATAAGGAGTAATGATACAGAAAACCCCACCCTGCAAGTTTACAGGATTGGTTCCTTATGTCTGTTGCATATGAAACCCTGGAAGTCTGAATATGTGTTTTCAAGACTGTCATAAGTACACTACAGCTTCAAGGTGGAAATGCTCAGCCATGGCCTTGACTGCTTATTTTACGAATGATTTGTCTTCTAACATATCCAAAACAAAACACAAACACAATAACAAGGTAAAAATCCTGATTTCACTGAAGAGAATCTCTAAAGAATCCAATGACCAGTCTTTTTGTGCGACTAACAGATCATTGAATTTATTCATAAAGTGGGATCTTTAGTAAGCTGGTAGCTGGTTGAAAAATAACCATTGGAGAAATAATCTAAATTGACATGTGAAAAACCCTCTTTTCCTTTTCCATCATGCTTTTCAGAAAAGCACCAAGACGGCCATTGAACTGGGTAGAACGTTTGCTACGATGTTCTCCGACATTTCCTTCAGACAGAAGCTTCTGGAGACCAAGACCCAGGAGGAGTTTAAACAGGAGCTGGTCTACCAGCGACAACAGCTCTCTATAGTCAGCGAGAAGCCGGTGGAGGAAGTGGAGGACTCGGATCCACGCAAAGGCAAATCACTCAAGGTGTGAAATAACAACAAAGAATATGTAAAACCGACAGTGTCATGTGGGTTCTGTGCTGTAATCGGTGTAGAATTTGCTGAAATAATAAGTGGCTAGATGACTAACTTGGGTTATGTGCAGTATGTTGTGTAGGGATAAGAGTGAGCAATGGATGCCAAAAAACATTAACCTAGAAAAGCCAATATACAGGAACATAAATCTACATAACAAAGCATACTCACTTGTAAAAAAACAAAACATTTACATTCTCTACCGACTGTTTGGTCTCTCCAGATGTGGAGACCACCCTCAGGTTCCCCCCCTCTATCGGGCATATAAAGATGTGGTGCAGTAAAGTAAAGTAGTTGAGCCAGATTATCTGAGAATCCTGTTTCCACACTCTATTAGCCAGGCCTGAGGAATGAGAAGCAGCTGGGCAACAGACTGAAAAAGCTGCCAAGTCTTCCATGGAGCTGGCAGCAGAATGTGTGCAGCTCCATGTAATGATAAAGTACTTCATTATGTCCACTTTTTAAATTAAGAGGAAATGTGTGTGTTCAGCAGGGGTTTGGAGAGGAGGGAACACCCAAACACTACTGGGAGAGAAAGCATGTATTTAGATTGTAAAAGACTTCAGTTAATAACAGGTTGTGGTTACACCTGATGTCCTGACTGGATTCAAAACAGTATTTAAGTGTCGCGCCTGTTGCAGCCAAGTCAGTCCTTTAACTAATTCTGCAATTCTAAAATAAACCAAAACAAATAAAACAATGATGCCCATTCAGGTATGCCAGTATCTTTGATTTCATACTGGATGTTAGCTATGCTCCTCCTGACAACGTGTCAACATTAAAAATCTTTTAAAAATCAATACTCTCACCCACTCTCCAGCTAGCAAACTTTCAATGTTAGGTTGTCCTCACTCAGATCCCCATTAACGCTGCCAGGGCAAAAAGGCTCCACAGTCAATTCAGTTTGACAGCAGCATCACTACAAGTTGATTCTTTGTTACAGTAAATGATGCAGGATTCACCAGTAAAGTCAAAGCTCTCCCAATACTACTTTCTTCTACTGTCTTGATTGCCAACCTGAGGTTTGTTGCTGTGATTACTTTACAGAGTTGTAAAATCCTTTCTCGTATTTGTATAGACCAATGTGCAGGGTTTTGGTTTTTATACAGTGATGGATGTACACCAATCAGCCACAATATTAAAAGCACTTACCTAATAATGTGTAGATGATCCCTAAGTTGCTAGAACAGTTTTGTCTTGTCAGGCCACAGACCTCTGGTGGTGTCCTGTGGTGTCTGGCACCAGCAGATCCTTTGGGCCCCACAGGACCCAAGGATCTGTGATGTAGGGTCTCCATGGATCAGGCTTGTTCTGGTGCGTCTCACTGATGCTCTATTAGATTGTTATCTGGGGACTTTGGAGGCCTGATCAACGTTTTGGTCTCTTTGTTGTGTTCTTCAAGTTGTTACTGAGCAATTTTTGCAGTGTGGCAGATTGCATTGTCCTGCTGCCGTCTGAGAAGGCTGTTGTCATTTAGGTGATATTCTTGGTCTGCAACAATGCTTAGATGACTGCTGCCTGTTAGAATATCAGCCACATGAATGCCAGGGAACAAGGTTTCCCTGCAGATCAGTTCATTGTGGTGAGATGATCAATGTTATTCATTTTGCCTGTAAGTTGCCGATTGTTGTATAATCAAACTGATGGATATATGACTCGGAATGATCTTCAAGGATCATAGTTTTACTTTTCAAACACAGTGTCATTTGTCTAAATTAGTGCCAACTTAGTATACTTTAATAATATGATGTTTGACATTTGTATTACCACAGTTTTTAGTGACGTTGGCCAGAATGTATCGTGGAGTTTTTAATATATGAGCAGTTTAGATTTGAAGGTTCCGCTGATACACTGCAAATTTTTGGTTAGGTTTCAATTCATATATGTAGCTACATACCACTCCCTGATGTCTCTATGGCCCTGACCGTGTTCTGCTTTTTTCTTCACAGTGCAAAGATTTCTTCAAAGCCGGTAAAGGTGTTTATGATGACCTCCGTCGCAGACTGCCTCTTTACCCCTCCGATTTTACAGATGGTACTACTAATATCCATTTTGCAGATTTGTTACCACTATAAGTCATTATATCCTTAATAACCCTTCGAATATCTCTTGAAGGTATAACTGGGAAGGACCGCTGTCTACTGAAATACACCACCACTGCTATTTTCCTCTACATTGCCATTCTACTGCCTGCTATTGCCTTTGGCTCACTGAATGATGAAAGCACGAGAGGAGAAATAGGTATTCCTTGTCTTGCTCTTGACTATCCTATTCCACATTATTATACAGCAACAATGCCTATAAAAAGCATTCACTTCCTCATGGAAGTTTTCCCCTTTTATTACTTTTCAACATTGCATCACAGTGAATTTGATTTGATTTTGAAAAGAATTTATTAAAAAAAAAGACTCTTTCATGTCAACGTGAAAACTCAACACACGGTAATGTTAGTTCACGAAAAATATAAAACGTAAAATAAGAGATAACGTAAGTATTCACTGCCACTTGGTACTACAAGTCTCACAAGTAGTACAACGGAGATCATCTGAGCACAGTGAGCGCTTCTCAAGTAACTGTGGTATAAAGACACCTGTATCTGGATGTCCAGTCACAGGTGAATCAGTGAATCCTGGCTATAACTACACCACAATGACAAAAGACCACTCCCAATAACTCAGTGAAAAGGTTATTGAAAAGCCCTATTCAGAGGCTGGATGTAAGAAAGTCACTGAATATCCCTTGGAGTACAATTAAATCCATCATTAAGAAATTGGAGAGTATGACACATGCATAAATCTGCCTAGGGCACACCATCCTCAAAAACTCAGTAACCATTCAAGAAAGAGACTCGTGAGGGAGGCCACCAAGACACCTATGAATCTTCTGAAGGAGTTACAAGCTTCTGCAGTGGAGATGGGAGAGACTGTGCACACAACAACTGTTCCCTGTTCTTCATAAGTCAAAGCTTTTTGGGAGAGAAAGAAAGCAAAGAGAAAGCCACTGTTGAAAAAAAGCTCATAATAAATTTAAGCAAAAGTTTCCTAGTAGGTATGTGTGAGACTCTGAAGTTACCTATTAGGAGATTATTCAGTCTGATGAGACCAAAACGGAGCTTTTAGAGAATCGGACTAGACGCTTTGTTTGGCAGACACCAAAGCTGCACATCATCACAAACACATCATCTCCACTGTGGGGATGCCTCTGCAGCACACCCTGGAAAGCTTGTAAAGGTCGACTGTAAAATGAATGCAGCAAAGTATAAAGAAATCCAGGAGGGCAACTGATACGGTCTGTAAGACAACTGTGACTTGGAAGGAAATTTATATTCTAGCAAGACAATAATCGGAAGTATAAAGCCAAAGCTACACAGAAATGATTTAGAGACAACAAGGTGAATGTTATGGAGCAGCCGAGTCAGAGCCCAGACCTCAGTCCAATTGAGAATTTGTGGCTGGACTTGAAAATTGTTGTACCTTACGATCCCTGTGCAACCTGACAGCTTGACCAGTTTTAGAAAGCAGAATGGAGCAAAATTGCAGCGTCTAGATGCGCAAGGTTGACTAAGACCTCTCCCACAGCCTCAATGCTATAAATGCTTTAATTACTAAATACTAACTTGAAGGTAGTGGATACTTATACAATCACTTATTTTACATTCAGATTATTAATTGATTGACAATACTGTGCAGAAACTACTGCGTTTTCAATTTGACATGAATGAGTCTTTTCTTGTAAATTCTTATCAAAGAGCCAAATTATAATGACCGTGATCCAACCTTGAAAAGCAATAAAAGGTGAAAACTTCCAAGTGGGGTGAATACTCATACTACTTATTATTGGCATTGTATAAATAGAAACATAAAAAATATATATATGCAAAGTATGCTAGAGATAAAACGCTGTGCCATGCAGACAAACTTTTATCAACAATTTTGTCTTTGTTCACAGATGTTCAGAAGACCATTGTTGGCCAAAGCATTGGAGGAGTGATCTACTCATTGTTTGCTGGTTCACCACTTGTCATCCCACTGACCACTGCACCACTGGCAATCTTCATAAGTGGTTTGTATTGTGTATTGTATATATATGTACATTACAGTAAAGTATATCAGTTGGCAAAAGCACACAGATAATGACTAAATAACACACAGTAAATGGAGCGTTATTCTACAACAATATAGTATTTGGTTGCATCACAAAGTGTATCACGTGGCCATTTAAATCAGTTGTTTCCTACAACTAAAACAGATTTGACAATTTTCTATCTTTCTGTTATCAACTATGAAGCGCCATATTAAGTGCACATGCTTTCATCAGATAACTTACCGAACCCTCGATGACCTCTCAGTCGTCAACATAAACCATGCTTCATCACCTTACAACGCTCTCTCTGTGTCATCAGCAATTTAAAGATATTGAACTTTAAAACTGCAAATTTCGCTGAAGTTTTGTCTTAATGGGGTCACATAATTTATCTTGAGATTTGTGGCTCGCAAAAAAGGTTGTTCTCCACAACACTGTGAGGCTTCACATCTTTGCAAATGAAATATGAAATCGCACTTGTGATTTGCAGAAAAAAGCTGGTCAAAGCTATTGAGCAGGTAATATTTAACACCTTAAGGCTAGCAAGAGGGGCAATGCAATATTTATTTTAAGGGCCCAGATTTGTCATGGTTCCACAGAATTTTACTCCCTAACGGCATTGTTGACCCATCTTTCCTCCATTATCCAAAGCATTTCCATACTGTTGATTCCAGGGAGGGAAGTTCTTGTCACGGTCATGGTCTTTTTTGGGGGGTTGGTTTCTAGTATCTGCTGGCTCCAGCCGGCACTGTTCAGATGTTTCGGTAGAACGTGCGCAGACACAGTGACACAGGTGTGCTTTGGGAATTTCCAGATAAAGCTGAATATTTAAAACTATGACATAGATCAGTGTTTTCACTTTGATCTATCAATCCAGACCATTTAACCCCTAACTCAAGTCTGATGCTCATCAGCAAGCGACATCTAGAAACCACATGAAGACAGCCTGACGGGTGACTCAGTCATTTTTTACCTTTGGTTTGAATGTAACATCAAAGCTGCCACTTGAAAAGACCAAACCACAGATTCTTAGTGACTAAACTCTATAGATTTGTGGAGCTTCTAAACAGGGTTTCGGTTTTCCATCATAGTTGCTGTATGGTTCAGTCTTGCTGCTCTTTTCATCGACATCATCAGCCACGACAGGCAGCTGTTTACAGAAAGAAACCTCAGATAAACCACGATGTACACAACCTGCTAAACGTCAAATGGATAGAGACGATTTACAGCAAAACAAAATCAGAATTCAAACACGGCAATATTTATCAGAAAAACTCATTAAACGTTGTGTTTTCCAAGAAGTCAAACAGTAAAGCTGCTTTGAAAACAGACAAATATGTATGAGGTTGTATCTGAGTGTGTCTTGTATAATGTGTATGTATAATTTATAGTTATCAGGGGTATCTGCGATGACTACGACCTCGACTTTGATGCTTTCTACGCCTGCATTGGTTTATGGAACAGTTTGTTTCTCATCCTCGGAGGCTTATTCAATGTCAGCCTGCTGATGAAACTCTTCAAACGGTGAATACACAATAAGACTCTCGCACATCATTTGTTACCTGTTACATACTGCAGACAGAACATCCACGCTCGTAATATATGTAACGAAACCGTGAACTGTGTGGTCATGCACTGAGGTGAAATCACTGATAAGAGAAGCCACATCTGTTATGACTTCCTGTTTTCAGCCCTAATCATTAATATTGTTTAATGTACCTATCTTGGCCATCATTTTGCCTTGAATGGACTGTTATGTCTGTGTGTGCAAAAAACCCACAGCTTTGATAAAACATGAATGATCACGCCATGCTGCTTTTATTTCCCTTATCTCCCAGTTCAACAGAAGAAGTCATTGCATTGTTCATCTCCATAGCATTTGTCGGGGACGCAGTGAAAGGCACCGTCAAAAGTGAGTCCAGCCAAGGTCAGACTACATTATGCATGTAGTGAATGCTTCTGTAATAAGTAATGTAGCCCAGCAAATATACAGAACCATTATGGAGGCTTTAGAGGAAAAGCAAGCATAAAATCAAACAAGCCTGCCTGCAGGTTGCGTGAAACCAACGTGGAATTCACATAATGTCGTCTTCTACAATGATGTTTCGTCCTTTTCATCAGGGTCCATCACAAGTCAGGAAATACATGGATAACCGTACAGCTTCTTGCCGAATTACACTAAACTGAACAATGTTTGAATGCACTTGAATGATTGGAAATATATGGATGAATGACACAGTAAAAGAGAATTATATATAGAAGTTGGTGCATAATAATAATAAATGCTGGTGAGATACAAAATGGACCTTGGGGTATTTTTCTCCAAGACTTAACAAGACATTTTTGTTAAATGTGTCAGTATTGAAAAGACAAAACAGTCATGTTTAGTCTTCAAGTTTATCCTCAGTGTCATGCCCTTCTTCTTCCTTCTTCCTTCTACCCTTTCTAGTTTTTCAGCACTACTACCGGGGGCCCACACTGGTGACCACAAACAGCACGGTAGTGCTTCAGCAGATTAATGAGATTCTAGAGATGGCAAATAACAAGACGGAAAACATGCTCAAGCATCGTAATGAGACTGTGTCGCTGTCGGGACAAGCTGAAGGGCACGCGTCAGTCTTCCTGCCTGAGTCTTTGGTGATTTGCACAAGAGAAATGCCCATCCTCTGTCTGCTGCTCATGTTGGGGACTTTGTGGCTGGGCTACACCCTCTACCTCATCAAGAGGAGGTATAATATGCTCACTTATTGGTTCATGTTTAGGAGATCTCAACCATTTAATCGAATTTACGGAATTATAAAAAAATATATATATAGCAAGAGGAGGCATAGTTCTGTTTCCCCTTAAAGCAATCTCTGTAGTGGATCCTTCCCTTTATCATAAGTTTCCAAACACAGGAAATACATCACAGTAAATGTGAATAAAATGTTGCACAAAACATTTAGAATATTGGCCATAAAAGTGTCATGTATTTTAGCCGGTGTAAAACAGATGACTTTAATAAAAACATGAAACAAGCAGATACAAAGCCTTAGTGATACGACCAGAGCTGCTTTTAGGGAAAGAAAAGGGGAAAAAAGTGGATGTTAAAGTCCTTGTTCAGACACCAGTTAAACTCCTGTAAATGTATATCTGTGTATTGGTGTTACATATTAGGAGTTTTTTTTCCATGCAAATGATCCTTTCCTGCCTTAAAATTATCTGAATTATCTGTAAAGCAAATTTTATAATAATAATTGTAGCTGTAAATGTGAAAACAGGGACTTAAAAAGAACAACATTTTCTTTTAGATTGTAATATAAGCAGTGGTGCCAAGTATATTTACTCATGTCATATACTTGTGTTCCATCCTGAATTACATTATTCAGTTATAGTATATTCCAAAGGGACAATTTGTGCTTTACTCAGCTACATTCATGACAGTTGTAATTCATATGCATATTAAGATTTAAAAACCAAGAATGAGCTCATGAAATAGAATGTTTTATTTGTTCACTAAATTAAGCCATCCAACAGTTTATAAAATATCCAGAAGTGGCTGACCCTCATTCAGCTACACTACAATGCTGCCTATACATTCATGTATCACTAATAGTATCTAATCTAGTGTTTAAACAAGATAAGTCTGACGGAGGCCCATTTATCTAACGACTACTACTGCATTTGTACTTTAAGTAAATTTTGCTGATAACACTTCCTCATTCTGAGGCTTTCAATGAAGGATTTTGAATGCAGGAGTGTATCTCTCACTGTAGTAATGCTATTTTTTTTTACTTCCTTATAGGACTGATATACCTCTTCCACGACTGAGTTTACATGTCATGTAGCACAAATTCTAAGTCGCATTTGATTTGAAGATCTGAAGTATAGTATTTCAATAAATGTAAATAGTTGCTTTCAACCTCTGCTTGTGGCAGCTGCATATAGGCTGACATAACTTGTATAGGAAACTGAATGATGTGGGAGGGGGAAAAAAGTCACATCCCAGGAGTCGGGCAGAGGCTTACAAATCACGTACGATGAATCTCAGCCTTCAGCTATACTGTAATACGTGAGGTAGATAAATGTGACTCTGCCATCATGGATTTCCATATCTGACTCCTGGGATGTCATTGTTCTTTCCCTTCAGTGGCAAACTTTTAGGACTTGGCATGAATTATTTAAAACAGTAACTACAGTAAATACTGCTGTAAAAGTACATGTAGAATTTATTACATCAGAGTTGCAAAATGTTGGAATATGTTTTGCTTCTTTTCTCTCCGCAGCCCGTATCTGAATGGCAAAATCAGAGAGGTAGTGTCTGACTGCGCTTTGCCTATCTCTGTGGTGGTATTCTCCTTCATTGGCTCCTACCTTTTCCTTGACATAGAGCGTGAGTACAGATGTCTGAAATGAAAGAACTGATAGAAGAGTACCCTTGAGGCTTTAAGTCACAACCTTGTCATATAATACCTATTCAGAAATCCGTCATTGGAGGGGAAAAGGGAATATATTTGCTTGCAGTGAACCTTCAACCTAGTGTGAAATCTAAATGTTGCTCGTAAAACAAAGCTTACAAGGAAAGGTTACTATTCAGACATTTGTGTTTCGTTTTCATTGTAATGTAATGTGTTTCCTATAAATCTTCTGCTCCTATTAGTTCCTGTATTCAGTGTCCATGATGGTCCGATCTTCAGGTACCCCCCATTTGATAAGCTGACAGGAATGAATGCACTGAGCGCGGTCGGGCTCGGTTTTCTCCTTGCCTTGCTCATCTTTATCGACCAGAACATCGTCATCTCACTCACACATGTGCCGGAACACAAGTAAGATCGTCATTTTATGTTTGAATATCAGGGCATGACAAGTAACAAAGCTTATGTGGTAACATGTTTCTGTCACAGTATGTCAAACTGCACAAAGAGGTTATACTGTGTCTTCATGTTCAGCTGTTGCAGCATTAGGTCACAAATAGAAACAGAAGTCGTGCGGCCACTTCATTGACAAACCACTGAAGGCTGTGTGTGTGTGTCTATACCAGGTTGCTAAAAGGCACAACGTTCCACTGGGACTTAATGCTGACTGGCTTCATCAACATCCTCATGTCCTGTCTGGGGTTGCCATGGATGCACGCCGCCTTCCCACATTCCTCTCTGCACGCGCGTCAGCTCGCCAAAGTAGAACAGCACGTAGAGAACGGACACCTCTATACAACGTGAGTGAAGTTAAAACAAGAACAAAAAAAAAAAAAACCCAGTCAGTGCTTTGAAAGATATCCAGCATGTGACTGACTGAAAACAGCAGCTTGTCTAAATCCTTTTAACCCTCTGGATGTCTGGGAGCTTGAACAGTGGTGTCAGTGACCAAATAGCCAAAGAGCCATTTAGTGAAGAGACTTTATTAAAAAATGTGAAGCGTGGAATCAATTTTGCTGCTAAATTAATTGTAAAAATATGAAAATGCCCATCAGTGAGCTGTACCTGCTTACGGGAGGCTGGAGCCTGTCCTAGCTGACACTGGGGGAGAGACTGAGTACACTCAGTCCATCACAGAGCTAACACAAGGAGACAGATATGGACAATTTAGAAACAATAATTAACTCACCACTCTGAGAAAACTCACACAGGTACAGGAGAAACATGCACACTCCACACAGAAAGGCCTCTGCCAACAAATAAGATCAAACCTGTTACCCTCTTGCAGTGAAAAGCTATGAACTATTTATCTGTAACTAATGACTGTTCTGATCAGTATTTGCACCAACACCACTGTTTCAAGCCTTTAAGCAGAAGGTGAAAAGGCACCAACTGCTCAGGATATTTTCACAAATGTAGTACACACTCTAAGCACTGGGCTATTGGTTCACCCTATATTTAAATGTGTTCTATTGAAAATAAATAGAACATAGTTGAGTTTGGGAGTTCACGCTTGACTTCAGAAACAGCAGGTGACCCAACCTCAACTCAAGGGACACTTACCATTTTCTGTAGATGTGATTTATTCATTGTCAAGAAATTATCGATGTTCAATGTATAGTCCTTATAGTTTTTATCATAATGCTAAATTTGCGTTGCAGTACTTTGATGCTTCTAAGTTTGTTTGCTGTTAAAATTACAAACGTGGAAAACCAGGAGTCTAAAAAGTGAATGAAGTAGCTCTAATAATAGATAATTAAGTTACATTTTTTTTAAATTACATTTTTATTACTAACTAAATAAATATAAAAACATAGATCTGACCATTAAACCAGCCTTTACACAAGTTGTTTCTTAGTCATATGTATAGGTGTGCTGTGTGTAGATTGAATCTAACATGTAATTTAATTGTATTATTGCCATTTAGAAAAAACTAAAAAACTAATACATCCAATAAATGCCAATAAATCCTGCATAACATCTCTGCATGATACTCTATAGAAGCTAAACCACATGTATCTTATTTGTCTTTTTTGTTCATTTCTTACAAAACGCAGGATACTTCTATGTGTTTACGGGCCATAAAGTGGACTCTTAGGTTGAATTGCCCAGCATTTCCTTAGTTTAGCCATTCACGGGCCGATAAGAAGCAACTCATTCCTGTTAATTAGGATAAAGAGATGTTCTCTAGTCTTCTCTGAACAGATAGGACATGCTCACTGGGTTTCTTAAAGAACTCTCTCTCGTTTGTCCTAATAGTATCGTCAGTGTGAAAGAGACACGTCTGACCTCATTGGTGGCCAACATCTTGATCGGTCTGTCTGCGTTCATGCTGCCAATTCCTCTGCAGTGGATCCCCAAGCCCGTCCTCTACGGCCTCTTTCTCTACATCGCTGCCACTTCACTTGATGGGAATCAGATGGTGGACCGCATGGCCCTGCTGCTAAAGGAACAGGTGAGCTGGAGGGACATAAGGAGGCTGCGGTTTGATTAAACGGCCTGTTTGCTAATTGTCAGTAAGCCTGTTTCTATCTCTCTGTCTCTTTGCTTCTTTCCTTAACATAGCAGCAGCCTCAAATGAAGACTGAAGTTTAAAAAAGTTTTTTAAAAAAAAATCAATTACAACTTTGCTGCCACCATTAATAGTGTTTTGCTAAAACCCCCAAAAAAGTCTAATTTGTACAAGAAAATGAGCAACACAAACTAGTAATAATATGACATGTTGTGTTGCTGTGACAAGAAACGATCACACGATAAACTTACCTCATCATAACAAAAACTATTTCTTTCCTTTTCATAATAAAAAGAATTTGGTGAAAACAAGAATTATGTTTTAGCAATACCACCATGACAAATAGCCCTACCGTAAAAAATCTGAATTTAATTTCAGCAAATAGGAAATTCAACAAGCTTACGGGGGAAATTGGCATACACTTTCTTTGCAAATGGTAAATTATGCTGCAACAACAGATGTGTTTTTTTACATACAAATCTTGCCTTCAGGAAAGCACGGCGTATTATAGTCAATCTGTTTTTATTTTATCAAATTACAATATGAATATGAGTAACCTCGCTTAACCTCACGACCAAACAACCTCACTGAAAGCGGCTTTATAACAGAAACATACTTCTCTGTCTAGACCTCCTATCCTCCCACCCATTACATCCGCCGGGTGCCTCAGAGGAAGGTCCACTACTTCACGGCGCTGCAGATGATCCAGCTGATCATCCTGTGTGCCTTCGGCATGTATCCGCTGCCCTACATGAAGATGGTCTTCCCCCTTCTGATGATCCTGCTGGTTCCTGTCAGGTGAGATGACCCAGGCCAACAGGGGGCAGAGTGGGACCACAGAAACCCACATATTTCATTGTCTGAAAACATAATTCATTGTAAGATTCAACCTGTGTGGTTTTCAAAGGGGCACCACACCGATTTTGCACATGAAGTCAGTTTACTACTTACAGCTGCTGCTACTGTGAGTTGTGATCTATGGTTGTGGAGGCAGCTTTGTTAAAGTCTAAAGTGTTGGAGAAAGTTTTAATGGGAAGGCTGCGTGGAGCTTGAAAGTCATCGCCGTTTATCAATCAGGAAGGGTCTACAGAGAGACGCTGTCACTTTGGATTAAACTGAAAATGTAGACCTGCTGGTTTTGCATGCTTTACCCTGAGGATATGTGCGATTCTATCACACTGAATTTTAAAAATAGGAATCAGTCTCTTGCGATTTCTCGAACCTGTGGATATGAACTGCTGGAGAATTATTTTAACGATTTATAGGATTACATGGTGTAGAATTCTTTTCACGATGGTATTGCATTACACTTACATTATGAATCATTTGACTGTGTTATTGCAAGTGAAACACCTTAATCCTGCATTCTTTACAACAGCCAGCAGGGGGCGACTCTTCTGGCTGCAAAAGAAGTCTGACTGTAAAGAAGTCTTTCAGAAAATGACCTGTTATCTCAGTAGTTTTATTACCTCAGTAAACATTTCCATAATGAGTTTAGGGTTTCTGTGGCTAATTTCACTTTTCCTTCAATGCGACATTATGTTTATTTTGTAAATTATGTTTCCTTTTACGGTAAAATATACAATAGAGCAGGCCATGCTTTAGGGTTGGATTTCCTCGTAACTTAGAAGTCACTATCATATTGACAAACAGTTCTCAGTCAGATCCTGCCCCCCCATCACTCCTTACATTTGGTGTCAAAAGAAAAAGATGGTGAGAGCCAAATTCCAAACTCAAAGCTTCAAAACTGTAGTCCAGAAATCACAGTGGCGACATCATCTTTAATATAGAGACTAGGTTCAGAGCTGTTGCCGAAAAAATGTCTCTTAAAGATGCTGTTTCCGTGTAAATAACATGTGACTGTATCATGTGTTCCACCTCAGGACCAGCTTGCTTCCCAGAATGATTGACGCAAAATATCTGGACACCATGGACGCCCAGCACATGTAGAGCAACGGAGCAACTTCATGAAACGATTCACTTTCTCCCGGTGGACTCAGAACTTAGTGATTGTGTAAATAGCTGAAGGAAATGCATCTGGACTGCAAGATTTCAATTCGAGCACTTGCTGGTGACTGGATTAACATTTAGAGCCCTCATTTGCTTTCTGATTTTTCATTACAAATTCACCGTTAACGTAGTCGACTTTAACATGTAACATTCCTACAACTTTATTGTACGTAACGCTGTTGTAATTAAGGTCTTCGCTTACAGACAAGTCTGTTTTGAGCGGGACGGATGCACCAGCTGATAACAGGGATGTCTTTTGTAATGTTTTAAAAACTGTCTATCATTTCATTTTATTTAGACGTTGTGTTGTTTAAAAGAAAACTGCTAGAGTTTAAAGTTTGATGTTGATGAGGTAATTAGGGACGTGGCAACTTCAGTGTGAGCAATTTTACCACAGGAGAAAATCCAGTGTGAAAATGTATTTCTCAGTGCCGAGGGAAGCGTCACCTCACATGAGTGACATTTTGATGAGCTTACACTCAACACATGTTCCAGCTGTTTAGATGTGAAAACCCGCTATTTTCATCATGAGGAGACACATAACCTGTACGCTGCTTTATGTTGTTATAAGAGGTAACTGGTGTGTAATGTCGTGGTTAAATCAAGCTATTGTGAAACAAATAAAGCCCTTTGAAGGAACTGAATGTCTCAGTATATCCCACTGCTCTGATATCAAGGTGCACACACAGGCATTAAGGTAAAAAGACTCTGGGCCACTCTCTCATGTACTGGTTCACATCAGCACCACGCCTCCCTTTATTGAGATGAGCACTGACAGTTCTGAATGTTAAATTCCTCCAACAGATGGCAGTAGAGGTTTGCCTTCTGGATGGTTGGAGATCAGACTTTCCTGATAACAAATGTGAACCCACCAGTATAATACAGAAAAAAATGAGCAAGATTCATATCGTCCCGTAAAAGAAACTGGAATAATGAAGTTAAGATTGAACAGATACGAAGCATGAGCAGTTTTTCCAAAAGTCACAACCTTCAGATGTTTTGTCATGTAATTTTGTTTCATTTTTACTTCCAGCAAAGCCACTTTTGCCAGCCAACAAACCACCTGGCTAATTTTTAATGCACTTTGCTGTCATAATAGTTATTTCACCATGAATGCATCATTGACTTCATAATGCTTTTTTTTTCTAGAGGACCGAATGGCCTTAATACACATGCATTTGCAGTCAAATTCTTTGTTTATGCACAATGACCAACAAAAAGAGGCTCATTCTCAAAAGATAAACCAGTGTATTGTCTGTGGATACAGAGCTAAAAATATAAACATGAATACAGCAGAAGAAGGCAGTTTATTGTAATTTATATTTAGTGTTTTAGAATTCTGTTGTGCGAAGAAAATAATTCCGCCTTTGTAAAAATGAACCAGACCGTGGAGGCACTGGGTGAATATTTTCTGATGGCCAATAACACAAGTTGTTTTCTTGATTCTTAAAGATTAGGGGGAAAAAAAGCATATGTCCAACTTGGAGACACATCTGTCAAGCAATTCAATAACAGGAAAAAAAATGTCTGCACTCTTCATTTTAACATCCATCCATCCATCCATCCATCCATTATCTATACACCGCTTAATCCTCACTAGGGTCACGGGGGGTCTGGAGTCTACTAGGGTCACGGGGGGTCTGGAGTCTATCCCAGCTGACTTAGGGTGAAGGCAGGGGACACCCTGGACAGGTCACCAGTCTATCACAGGGCTACACTTAGAGACAGACAACCAAGCACACTCACATTCACACCTACGGACAATTTAGAATCACCAATTAACCTCTACATGTTTTTGGACTGTGTGGGAGGAAGCCGGAGAACCCGGAGAGAACCCACGCTGCACGGGGAGAACATGCAAACTCCACGCAGAAAGATGCCGGTGCCCTCACCGGGATGCGAACCGGCGACCTTCTTGCTGCGAGGCAACAGTGCTACCAACTGCGCCACCCTGCAGCCCTTCATTTTAATATTTCCAACATTTTTACTTCTCATTCAGAGTTTGAGTCTTAATTTTGCTGTTCATTGCTCATTTGAGAACTGAATTATGTGGCACCAAATACTGTAAGAACAACTCATCCATCCACATCTGTCTTGTGCACTAGTCCACGCATGAAGTAGAAACAGAATTAAGGCTGTGCAGGTTCAAAATCAAGAAAAAAAAGGGCAAAAAGGACAGCCAGAGAATATCCAGGATAAAAGCAGTCCGTGATGACCTTCCTGTGTAGCCCCTTAGTCCAGGTCGACCGGTGCACTGAGCCAGCTGTGGGATCGAGTACAAAAATACAGCCAATCGCATTGCGCCACTAAGATTGGTTCTCTGAAGGGATTTGACTCCTACTGGTAAAAAAAAGAGGCAGAGAGATGATGCGACTGTCACCACAGAGATATATTCACCTCTTAGTCACCATAGAGATGCTGCCAATTAAGTTGCCCTAAAAAAAACCCCCAAAAACTGTATATTTATCTGTTTGCCAGCAACACAGAGCAGCACTGACTAATCTGAGATCTGTGGTGAATAATCGGTGCTGTTGTCTGCGCTGCTAGAGCCCAGCTTCTCTATTAATTGTGGGCTTTACTCATGTACCTGTGTTGCCTCGCCCGCCTGTCGTCTCTTCCGCGGCCCAGAAATGTCGCCAGTCGAGTCTACGTGCTCTTGGTGCCCTAGAAGTGGCAGAAGTTCCTTTTCTCCAGACTGGCTCCGACACCAGTCAGCTCCTGTCTGAATTTGCAAGGCAGCCGAGAAAGAAGAGTCTCGACCCTCGCCGGGGTTAATCTGCAGTCACATACACACAACCACTGGCAGCTCACAATTATTCATCTGGATGGGGCTACAGGCACGGAGGGCTTCTGTTAACACAACGCTGTTGAGAAGTGTGGTGCAGGACACAGAATCAGAGAAGCAAACACACCATCCAGCAGCTGGGCTTTTCTGTTTTTTCATAAACAGAATAAAAAAATCGCCTGATTTGATTGTTATATACTGCTTCTCTGCTGAATAATTGAAATGGACTGCCTTAGTGTGTTATAGCTAGTGTACAGAAATGTAAAATTAAATAGCACACAATGAAAAGTTGCAGCAGTCTACAGTGCAGCCTCTCATGCCACCTTGCTATTGTTGTGTTATTTGGTGAGCTGAACTACCTGGCAGCGGCTCATCCTGCGGTAATGGATAGACATATCCTACAAAGCTGCTGTATTACGGTTGGATGTAAACTTTGTTTTGGAAACTCTTTGTGGAATAAAACATCTCTGCTTCTCTAACAACAACCCACAATTTTTTATAGCATGAAAAATTACAACAGTCTTGGTGTTGTGAGATCTTGAGTGTCCAATCAGCTAATTCCACTCAGTTTTATTTATATATAGCACCAATTCGCAACTTATGCCGTCTCATAGCAGGTGGAGACTTTATCATTCTAGTTGTGTTGAACGGAGGCGGGATCAGGAAGAAGCTGTGTTAAAGTTGTGTATGTCTGGAACACCTGACAATGCAAAATATGTTCATTTTGGCAGCTAAAGATCCTATTTTGTGCCCTTTTTCAACAAATGAATGAAACTCTTGTACGTATCCAGAATGTGTCTTTTAATTTTTTTTAAATACTGCAAAGATGGTTCATTTCACCATGATGTCCATTTTATCATAATGTAAAATCCACGTTGTAACAGGCTGTTTCAGTGTCTGTAGCTTAAATGCAGCTGAGCGGTCATTGTCCCCTTCAGGAAGAAGACTATCTCTGGATTCCACAGCATGTAGCAAAACACTTGACTGATTTAACAGCTTTTAACTTTCTTCCGGAGTGATCATTAGGCATGGAAACATTGCCGAGTTCACAATGCAGGTGTTGTCTTTACCTCGTGTATGATATATTTGTCAGACAATGCTGCGGTATAAAGTCAGTGGGTGCCAGTTAACATGTAGTCTGGATCGGTTGTGTTTCAGTCACTATTTCCCACTTGTTCTGTTGTCTGACAACAGAAACAGACAAATATGTAAGTGAGAACAGCTTTACTGGGAATTCGGCTGTAGTAAAATGCAGCCCAGTCCTCAGTTATTAGTTTCAAATCTCTGAATGTCCCTCAGCTTTACCGTTTCCACATAGCTCTGACCTCTGGGCAAATGATCGAAACTAATTCGAACATTTGCCACGTCAGCCGCAAAGTGCACTAACTCTGAGAATTTCCCTGTTGTTGTGCAGGGATGGATGCTTTTAGTTTTGCTATCAAAAAAGAAAAACCTTGGGTCTTAATTTCCTTAAGTGTCGGGAGTGCAAGGAGATTCACGTGTTCACTCTTGCAGTCAACAGCAGAACATTTGCTGTGCTTTGCTTGTGGATAAGACATTTTAGAGTCAGCAGAAGCAGCTCCACAAAGTTAAAAACTTAACTGTTAATTGTATATTCTGAATGTCTGAAATATGCAACTTTTGGTTCCTTAATTGGAAAATAGCAGCAGTGGGGAGGCTTGAGGGATGGCAGAAGGAGACATCTTCATATCCTAACAGCTTTTATTTTAAACCTCTGTTTTACTAACACATTAAAAATTGATTTTCACCATATGAGAGCATATGTTTCATACTGTAAAACTTACTTTGAAGTAATACTCATACTATGAGGTAATTCAGCTGCTCATTTAAAATATACTATTTTAATTTGTGGAGTTCGCTGATTCTGAATTAAGCTTTCATCCTGGTGGGGTGCCACATGTGAGTACTTACATGCCACAAAAACTACTTTCACACTGAAATTAGCACAAACGTTCTCACACATACTCACACCTCCATTATTCACACCTCTGCTATTCATGTTCACACTCAGTTCTCACACCTTCACTTAAATCTGGTGAAGAGAGCAAGCATCAAGACAATATGAGCCCCATGACGAGGTTTACAGTGGGTGGGCTGAGGAGAACCAGAACGGCTAAAGCGACAGTAGAAACAGAAATCCACTGCTGCAATGAGCTGCTGCAGACAGCCCATAGTGTCTTGCATTAATAACTAGGTTGTTCAAGCCTGGTGCAGATGTCAGGGTGCATTAAGGTTCATCATGGAGATAGAGCTGGTGTATCATTACAGACAATAGAGCTGTGTGTGTGTGTGTTTGTGCGTGTGGAGGCAGCAGATAAGCAGAGAGGACTGGGCTTGTTGTTGGGGAGTCCAGCCAGTGGTATTGACAAAACTCTGTGGGCTGCTTGATGTGCAGAGTCAGTGTTGAAACAACGGATACACCGACACACAGCTGCACACGGACTTTAACAGCAACTCAGACACGCACACAGTCATGTACAAAGCATGCCAACCGTACCCAAAATGCGCATGTCACACACATTTAAAGCAAAGTACAAACAAATTGCAGAGTTAGACAAGAAAATCATACTTACTCACACGTCTGTAGTGTAAATATGATGCTTGAGTCAGGAGACAAACTTAAAACACAGTCAGTCTTCAAGGGATGACGATGACAAAGCTCAGGTCAGTTATAAACCAGGAATCAGCTCAAACGTGTTGTGCTGTTGAGAGAAATCAGACTAACAGCCTAAACCAGCAGCAGCAGGCAACAGCAGACGGATGCTGAGCCTGAATATATTCATCAATAAGTTGAACAGCGATGTATGGGGAAATCAGAAGGTAGTAACTGCAAACAGACAGAAACAGTGAGGCACAGTTGAAGCCAGGGAAAGACTTGTTGTGCATTAAAACACCCAATAATTTTGTAATTGACTGAAAATATCACGGAATGTTCGCTTAACCCGATTGAAAATGTAATAAAACCCAATGATGTGATGAAATGTTCTAAATGAAGTGAATATGACATTGAAAGCAGTGTTTATGAATACGTCTCTACTTCCCCTTTAAAGGAGAAGTTACTGGAAGCTATCCTGTTGGATTGTGGTCATCTTCACGAGGTTGTGCTTTGTTGGACATCCATGCTATGGAGAGGTATGAGGGAGATTTAGAGACCAGTTACCTGAGGTATCCAGTGCTGTTCAAAAGCTTCTCTGACCTTGAATTCAGGATCCCTATGTAGTGGTCTCCCAAGGAGGTACTCTATCATCCACTCACGAAGACACGATTGTGATGCATGTCCCTGAGTTTCTGCCCATGTGGTGCTCAGTGTCATAAAACAAAAACTGTCGAACTCTGGAATGAAAATGAACATAATATTACAACATTTATCAAAGGTTTTACATGACCAGTTTTGGAAAATGAAATGAGCCACAATACTGGTAATAATGTTATTACAATACAATATTATTATAACCTTAAGTGCAAATTCTGTTCACTGTTCAGTAAATGATGACATTATTGGGTGCTATATGGTACAGAGTGTAGGATTTAGAGGGATCTTCTGGCAGAAATGGAATATAAGATTCATAAGCATAATTCTATGACTGTGTCGTGTTCTTAAAATAAGAATCATTGTGGATTCGTTACCTCGTTACCATTCGTTTCGGCGTCCTCTTCCACTGAGCCATGTGGCACCAGCAGTTGCCCCCAACTGACAAACCAAACAGCGACTCTATCGAGGGCCTTTGGCACTTTCAGCAGCCACTGCAGGTTGTCCAACACATTTGGAAGGAAAAGGTGAGGTAAGGAGTATTCAGTTGGCTAGATGCCACTTATTTCGACCCCGTGGACCTTTAAGGTTCACACTAGGATCAGTGGAGGTCTAAAAGGTTGAGACAAACAAGACATTTACCACAGGGAAGGTCAGCAGTGCTTCATCCTGCATCAGTAGATACAACCGGGTGGAACAAACCTGCCATGCTCCTCCTGCAGCAACTGTGGATTTGCTCAGCTGAACACATAAGATAATGTGGTTTAATCAGGCAGCTCTACCAGAGGTGTAACACGAGGTGACTATTTATACTTGTTTAAGATAAGAAGAAAAACCTCAAATATTCACATCTGTGTTTGAGCTGCAACAGAAATTAATGTATACTGGAAGTTATTAGAAACTTTGCTTTATTTTCTATACAAACACGTTTTACTGCTGACATTTATACTCCTTGTACGCTTCTCTATGCTGAGCTGACAACAAAATAGCTTATTAGTTAATAACTATGTAATTAAATATTAAAGCATGACTTTTATCTGAAACTTATATTAAAAAAGAAAAAACAAAACTGAAAAAAACGATTACCTGTTAATGGTTGGGTGGAACTTGATAGTAAGATAGAATTGGTAGTCAATGAAGAAATGAAGAACTACAGTGGGTCATTCTGCACTATTTTCTTTAGAAACTAATCATTCTTATTTATGGTTGAGTGCTGCTGAAAGTCTGAGCATTGGACCTAAACGTAAGTACACTTAAGATCTCAATAACAGCTTTGTTTAATAATTAGCACTTTCAAAAGCAGAGTTTACAAAGGGCTTTGACAGACAAAGAAAAAAGGAATTTGTCCACCTCCAACCCTGGTAAGTACAGGTATATGGGTGGCAAGCAGACTTATTGTGTGAGTTTACTTAGATAAATTAAGGCAGAAAAAAAAGAAAACTCACAGTAACTGATGGCTTTCACCTGCAATTCAGGCTTGTTTGTGCGCCAGGAGTCTAAAATGGCACAGCAGGACCCTGGCGTGCAGCAGGTCCATATGTCAGCCCTGCAGGGAAATTTAATCTATGTCACTGTGTCCAGGGTGTGTGTGTGTGTGTGTGTGTGTGTGTGTGTGTGTGTGTGTGCGCGTGTGTCTGCCTGTTACCTTGGTGTCCAAACGTGGCAGGTAGGAACAGATGTACTCGATGCTGGCTCCAAACAGGCGGCCGTGCAGAAATGATCCCTGAGGATGCACAAATAGGTCACACAAACATGTTAATTAACCTGCCAAAATGCAAAGTCATACCTGGTCACAAACCTCCACAGCTTTGAATTTCCATCACCTCAAGCATGTCATTAAGTCATAAGCAGAAATCAGTTTGTATTTTTCTTCTTCTTCCTCTTGCCTGACTGAAAAACAAGCGAGGCCGCACTCACTGGCTTTTCTCAGCCTCCCAAAATTGTTAAGAGCCTCTTGTATATTGTGACTCTAGATTAAAGGCAGAGTTCAATGACGGCTTTGATGCCGCTGTCATTTAACGAAACCGTGTGTAGCTGGAACTTTCCAAAAGTTCAACCGAACCATCTGCTCTCGGCTCTCTGATGGGGCCTGCAGAGGGAAAATCCTCCACCGGTGCTTGTCATTAGAGCACCGAGAAGCCGATAGAAGAAAACTCACCAGCACCCAGCTGAGATATCGGTGGTGAGTCTTGTGATGATCTGACCTGGATGTGGGCATTCATTTGTAATCCTGAAGCAAAACAATGGAGAGCTGGGCTGAAGGTCAGACTTAGTTCTCTGTACAACAAGAGGAACTTGAAGAACAGTTCCTGATTTATTACAGTTTGCATGTTATTTTGGCGGTTTCAGTTTGCCATACTTGTACTCCTTAAAGCCACTGATGAAATCTGGGAGCAACGTGAATGTTTTGCTTCAGGTGTGATCTCTGTTTATCTCCTAAATGCTCAAATAGGTTTTAATATAACTTAGTAAATAACGATGAGGTAGAGCGGGTTAGAAAGAGAAAAACAAAACCATGCCTTGCGTGATATTTGAAATTAATTATTAAATAAAAAATATAACAAAATGCATTATTGACTTGGTGTAGAGATTTCTCTTTTCCTGCTGTTCACAAAAATATGGTGTTAATCAGATTGTTGCTGGAGTCATGACAGAGAGTCGGCAGCAAATTCACAACAATAACTGCAAAACAGCCTACAGTAACTTATAAAGTCATGTAAGTATTTATCAGCTTTTTAAACTGAATCATATTCTTTCCTCACCACCTGGAAATGATCAGAGTCCTAGTCCTGGTACCTCTAGTTTAAACCATTTTATGTGAAGCCTGATCCTAACCCTTGCAGCATTACTGATTGGACCAATGCATCTATAAAATGTGTCACTGTAGAGAGAGACTTTAAAGTAGAACCAGGAAGTTTGTCAGTATAGTCTGACAGTTTGAGTAATATTTTTACCATTTATTTTTGTTTTTGCTTCCAAAGCATGTTGGTATCCTTGAAGTTTGTTTGTATTTCTGTATGATTGTCTGAACACTCATATTAAAGGTCTCTGAATCAAAAGAAGCAAAGGCGTTTCTCATAAAATTATTCCAAATTGTAAATATTGTCTTGTGAAGTCCATTGCTTGCTGTCTGTAAATAGAAGCAAAGCTTCTCTCCGCATGATGAATATTTCTGCTACTTTCTGGTTGTTGGGTACGGATACTTTTGTTAGTCTCCCTGCCAGTTCATGTTCAGTTTTCACAACAAACACTCCTGGTTTGAAGGCCAATGTCATGTCTTTGGCTTTGAGTTATTGGCTTTAGACACTTCAGTCTTTCAAGATAGTGACCAATCATATTTTCTTCCAACTGTTGTATACACAGGCAGTTTGGTTGCCTTTGAGTGAAGCTATTTCATTGTGTATGGTGCTAAGAGCCTCTTTGTAATTACAGTCGTCAAATACTGCGTTTGTGACAAATTAATAAAAGCAAATGGCATTTGGTTATTTTTGAGAGAATTGAGGAAACCAGTTACACCACAAACATAAAGGTCACTTAGGCCATACAGGTGTTGTTGACAAGATGTGAAGGGTGTGTGGTGCATAAACCATGTGTCAGGTTTTGTTCTTCAAATATTATTTACTATAGGCGGGGAAAAAAAACAAACTTATTTGAGCCATGTTTGAACTGATGTAGTTTAGGCTGTTCCTCGATAATAAGAATAAAAAAACTAGATACTAGATGTTACCTTTCAAATAACGTCTCACACAAGAATTATAGTTTGACTTCTGATAAAAACTTTTCCATTTTTGGACGCCAAATAGGCAAAAATTCAATACATAAGCAGTAGATGTTATAAGGTTAACATGAGGTGAAGCTAACATTTCCCAATCACACACACGTTGAATATGCTGCATCTTTTAAAAGCTGCCTTGATCTAAACTTCTGTAGCGCTTGGTTAGTGTCTTTGGTTGATGTGGCTCTTGGCCAAAACTACTACAATAAAACTTTTGTTGGAATAGAATTGGTGTTTAACAGTGTATAAAGCATGATTTAAATCTTGTTCTTAAGAAGCTGCAGTCTTTTTGGAAAAACATGGCCTGCCCTGAGAAGGCTTTTGCAGCTCAATAATGCAACAAAATACAACAAATGTTCTTTTATCTCGGATACTTTTGCTTCTCATTTTTCTTGAAGTGAACAGTTCAAAGATTATGCAACAGCGTTCATCTACATTCACTGTGTGGAGGGAAAGGCAAAGAGATTCACCCCTTTGTTTTCTGATGAAACATTTTCCTTCAGGAGCTGAGTGTCCTTTTTTCCTGCAGTGCCCACTTCACCGCAGCATCAAACAAGATGTAAAGAAGAGTGATTCTGACATAAGAGAGTGCCAGGATCTTTAACTGTAGCCCGTCCCTGCCTCAGCAAACAGCCAGAGTGGGCATGAACAGAGGACAAGCACCATTGACTACCTAACTACCTGTAAGCCAATCACACAGCCACTCTGTTATAACACAGAGGATGCAGGTATTTCTGGCACTGGAAGAGCAGTAAAACTGGACCCAAATGGACAGATACTATCAGCTGCTAAAATCTAGCACAATCTGCACTTCTTTTTTCATCCCTAACAAGACGCAGCAAGTTTTATGTTTCATGCTTTGAGCCAACGGATGTCCTTGACAATTAAAATGTGAAAATGCAGCGTGCTGGAAAACAAGCAGCAAAATAGGACAAGGCTTTGTTTACTTCTATAAATAATTTGGTTTATTATTCACATGGGAGATAGATGTTGGCCATGTTTTCCATTAACATAAAGTCACATTGTGTTATGTAATAATATGAGTAAATTACGCTCTTTCTCTCTTCACATCTTCCTCTCCTCTTGCTCTAATGGCAACGTAATTATGCACAGCTATTACCTCAAAACGACTGAAGCAAATCAGAAAAATCCATCTGCGTTCAAGGTGGTATTGCTTGTGCATGCTGTTGCAGTGTATGTTACACAACAAATGGACAAGGGGATTATGATATAACGCCATTCAATTCAACAGCTTTGTAGTACACACTCCCATTGTCAAACTAGCAATGATGAATTTCTGTAGAAACCATAAAATAAGCAGAGAAATAATTGTTGACTTTGTGGTATGGATGTCCTTGTACTGGAATGTGCTCTTGTCGTTTTGAACATCTCCTGTGAATCTATTGTGTAAATATTGCAATGCTTTGACTTAGGTGCAAACATCGATATATGAGCATGCTCACAATTAAAAAGCCTATAAGCTGAAAATGAACAGATAATGTAGACAAAGGTAATTATCTTATTCATTCAGTCAGCCAACCTACATTTGTAGTGGTTGAGTCCAACAAGAGTATTTTCTCTTTCATATGCATGAACACCCAACCTCAAAGGATCACAAAACAAAATTCACAAAGCAAACTTAGCTTGTTTAGATGTTTAGCCAACGAAGGTGTATTTGGGATTTAATACCAGTTTTAAGTAATAAGAGCTTACTGTAAGACCTGGAAGTTGACTTTTAAGTTTGATTTTTACCAAATACTTTTGGAATGGTGACTAAGTTTCAAATTGCATTATCTGCATAACAAATATTTGATAGTTTTGTGCAGCCAATATAGGTAGAACAGCAGTGGTCTGACAACAGATCCATGAGGAACTCTGATAGAGATCCTCAAGGAATCTGAATTTACACCTTCAATAGGTACAACTTATCTGAGGAAGGTTTCCTAAATCTGTAGATAACCGCATAAGAAGCGATTATGGAGATGAATATAATTAACTGTTTCAAATTCTTTGCTTAAACTGACAAAGCTACACAATACTGTTTAACTTATTAAATTTACTAAATGTTTTTTTATAATGACCATTAACTGAGCATTTATGCAAGGATATACCAAAGAGATAAAGTTTTATCCTGGTGATGATGCTGGAGCTCAGCTTAAGGGATCATCAGAGTCCTCTGGGAAGAATAAATATACGTGAAAAATCCATTAGTTGTTGAAATACATGAGTCTAGACCACAGCGGTGGATGACTGACTGACTGACATAACCATCAACAGAGCCAAGCCACTAAAGCTTTTGATTGTACATGAACTAAAACAACTTAAATCAAAGTCAGAGGCAGCTGACAGCCCCTGCCGGAGTTAAAAGTATCAAACTGAGTGCATAAATAATGAAAACTGTCAGGATGTTCATAGTTTTACTCTTTGTCTTGACCGTAGTATGTGTCACTCAACCCCAATTCATCTATGACATGTTTATCAAAAGGTGCATGTCCTGCTGATGCAGATAGTGAATGCTGACCTGAATGTCTTGGATAGACACATCAGTGAAACAGCTGACACACATTTGATTGTCATGAATGTAAATGTGTTTATGCTTAACTGTGCTGCTATGTCATATTGTCAGTGACTGTACATAAGAACTGTATTTGTAGTGTAGTGTGGTACCATTGAGATACAGTCCTCTTGGAGTGAACAGGACGGAGAAAGTTTTTCTCTGGAAGAGCTTCCCCTTCTCGCCTGAAGTTCATGACTGATGATGCTGTTCCATCCTGAAAAAAAGACGCACAAAAACATTCTTTGTGAACAAACTACAGAGGCTACAAAACATTCATGCAAGTGAAACATCTAAATAGGGCCCCGGGTTGTAACGGGCCCACATTTAAGGCCGTACATCGGCTCACTCAGTAATGACAATGCACAAAAAATTATTAATGAGCATGCAAAGTGTTTGCACTGTACACAAATGCAAAACTAGAAAAATAAAAACAAAATAATCTACATAACAAGAAGGACGAGACAATGAGCCAAAGATGAAGAAGTGGAAGAATTAAGCCAGCGGCAGCAGTCTGACAAAGGGGCAAAACAAAACAACAGTGAGAAAGTGCTAACGATGTTAATGATCAAGCTGTTGTTTACTGCGAAGCCTGTCACAACCTGACACAGAAGTGAGGGTAGAAGAGGAAATTTGGATGTGTGCTCATGTAGCAGAAATAGACAGTTTGTGTTCCGTCTGAGTAAAGCGTCTAAAACGGTGTTAATTAGCTCAAAGTAGTCTTGTCTTAAATTTTTTGTCTACTGTGAGTTTGTGCTTTATGTAATTGACTGGTGCACATTAAAAGTATAAGTATCGTTGCATGCCGGGGCACAGGTTCTTCATTTTCTAACCCAGTTGTGTCTGGGTGATTTATTTAGTTCAGTCCCTGCGAAGATTGGCCTGTAATGATATGTCATGTCAGTGGAGCAGCAAAAGTGGGAGAAGAGAAGAAAGGAAAGTGGAGAAGGGACGAGAAACAAGTCACAAAAAGGGGAAGACAAACATTTAGCTGAACTCAGGTATTTTGTTTCCCGCACTTACACTGACTTGATTAGCACTCTGTTCGCTCCCTCTGTCATTTTGTTTCAACGTCTCCAGCGAGAGTCAATTAGAAAAATGAGAGGAAACGTCAATGGGAAACAAGTCACCCACTAATGCAATCAGACACACCAAAACTCGCTCTTCCTCTCAGAGTCTCTTGCACTCAAACACAAACTGCATGAGCAGCAGCGTGAACGAGGCCTAGTTTCAAATGGACTTCTGATCAAGGTTGGGAGACGAAGCCATCTAAAGAAAAGCCAAATAGTTATGTGAGTAATGTCCCAGAATAGCAACCAAAATAATTGGCTATTATATTTGTCTCTGACTCTACAGTGCTGTGCGGAAAATCACTGATTCTTAGTTACATTCACAACAACAAAACGTATTCACTCTAAGAATACCTTCTAAATACATTTGAATAGAAATAAGCTGTTCAAGATGACATGTTGACACGCTGTTTAAAATGATTAAAGCAGATTCTCTTTCATGACTGAAGGTGGTAATAACATGACAACGGAGCTGACAGGTGCATGATGAAAGATGACATCTTGGGAGAGGATTTAGGAGACTATACGGCCGATATCGTAACTACATTATTAAACAGATACACAGTATTGAGAAACAACGCAGTGTCGACAGCTGCCGTCCTGCATGAATGCACACAGTGAATGAATGCTGGCCTGGTTTTAAATGTAATCTACCGTCCAATGTAGGCATAATGTCACATCGCGTGAGAAGATGCCCAGTGAGATGGGGCGCGATCAGCTTAATGCATGTATGTTTTTGTGTACCAATTATGTTACAAGAAGAAAAAGCCCACTGGTTCCTTTGTGCTTGCCAGATATAATCATCCCCCTTCAGACGAAATAGGATCAGTAAGGAAAATAATCTTTTACATACGTGTTACATGCGCTCTCGTAGTTGGGAGTTTACAGCTGAAGCTATTTATGTATTTATCCTATTTTAATTCATTTTTGTTTTCTAATTTTTAACATTTGAACATTCAGTATTTTTGCTGCAATCTCATACATTTGCTCCTCCAGTGAGCAAATTTTAAAAATGGGAACCGATCTTCACAACGGCAAGAATCACAAAATGAAACAAATCAAGCCACCGTGACCTGAGCTAATGCAGACATGGCTTTTTCATTACAACAGAGACAGATATCAGTGACAGTGAAGTGATGTTGTAAGAGCTACTTTAAGGACACAGGGAACGTTTATTATTCATGATAAGGATCCCTTAAATTTCAATTTTTTGGAAGTTCAAATAAAAGTGGTGTACTTTACAACTAACGCGAGTGCTTGTGAAGAAAGAGACAGACATTTTGAAATGTACAAAAGAGCAAATGTCAGGCGCTCATACAAAGAAGCAGGAAAATGTGGATTTTTGAGGAAAAAAAATCTTTTTTTTTTATTTTCGGTTTTCACTTTTGCGGGTCATGGTGCAAATGAAGTGACAGGTGGAGACTCATAGATCTGCTTCCCCACACGGAGTTGCCTGTCGTTTGTTCTCTGATGGATAATTGACTTTTGTTTTACAGCAGTTTCTCATCAGCATATTCGTTCATGACTGTAATGAGCGCGCCTTGGGGCATTTGAGCATTTTCATTTGAAACACACTCCTGGTTTGCAGGAAACATGCTAACAGGGGACACTTCTTTAAAGTCACCTTTCTTGTTGGAGCTGGCTTAACATTTCCCACGGCTGAGACAGATGTGGAGGATGGAAAAACACTTTAACCTTTTCAGTGGCACCAGCTCAGGTCCATTTAATGGGACAGTGGAGGGAGGTGATAGATTGTTTTCTGTGGCCAAAGTTACTGGGGGGGTGGGTGCTGTATGTAGAGGCGGATCAGAGCACGGTGGCTGTGGTGAGGGTGCAGCACTTGTGTAATAGTCTTGAGGATGGTGTTGAATCTGCAGAGAATAAGGGTGGGGAGGAGTGATGAAGCTGCAGCTTGACAAGCTCCAGATGACGCACAACATATCTCAAACTGAAAAAAATAATCTCCTGTACATAGCGGTCTCTCAGGTTTTTGCATTTGTCTTTAACACAAAGAAATATGAAGAGCAAATCAATAAAATCAGGATGAAGCAACATGTCACCCACTTATTTAGACATTCAAACTTGGAGGTCAGTGGTGGTAAATTATTTATAGCTTCAAATAAAGATAGTGCTAGAACTCGCTCGATACATGAAACTTTTATAACCTGCCATCCTGATTACCTGGTGAACTGACTTTTCGTCCATGTTTCTTTTACAGCAACTGGCAGCGCTCACAAAGGTCAGTCAAGGAAAGACACAAAGTTTGTTAAACAGTTCTGGAGCAGCGTTTAGCGCTAAGCGCACCACATTATCAGTTCAGGACACCACCAAAAACACCACCTACAAAATAATGGTGATGCAGGAAACACTGTTGTTCGCAGTAACGTCAAAGCGCAGTCCAGAGGGAGGACAATGGTGCTTTTTCCAGTGATATTAACAGCTTGTATTTGGGCATTTGTCTCATGGGAGTCCAGGAATAGCTGACCACGAGGCCTGTCATCTTCTTAATGTCACCTGAGGGCAGCATCCCAAGCAAAATGTATCTCTATAGCTCTCCTGAAGAAGTGAAAAGAAATCTTATACAGCAAGCTAATAAGCAGAAATTAGACCCAAAATCCATTGTCTGTGCTGAGACTCCTGATCACAGAGACAAAAGTATTTCTTATGTACACGTGCAGTCTATAACCCGCTGAGAATCAGACCTACATGAAAACCTTGATAGGTAGTAAAAAATAGTGCAAACCGTGAACAAAAAATGAATACCAGGACAATAAGATGTGCTAATCAGTATAGCGACTACCATGGGTGTGTGTCTAATTGAGTGAGATGTGTGATGTTAAGAGACTGCATTGCATAAATTAAATAGAGATGAAGAGGGGAGAGGAGCTCTACTCTGACAAAGGAGAAATGAGAATTTAGCAACTACAAAGAACAAAAACATCAATGCAGCAAGAAATATGTTATTAAACTCTATTCATTGTTTTGAACATAGGGGAATACGGATTTGTTGTTGTAACACAAGGCATCTCGACAACTGAATAGATGTCATGAAACAAACAAGTACATACTGCATTGGAAATGCTAATGGGCAGATCAGGGGTCTGTAACAGACAAGAAGACAGCTATGAGTGTGTCCATAATTTGCATTATGTAGCGCCACACATCTGCAATGCAGAGCCAATGAGGTCGTCAGTGGCTTGAGGAATATTGTCCTCCTCCTACTGAAGGGTTGGGGGAAGCTGACAGACATTTTGAGGGAAAGGACTTTGTTGTACGTCCATCCACAGTTATCTGAAACAGTGTCTTAAATGACAAACGGTGGAGTTGTAGACATTCCAACATCACGTTCTCATGTTTTTCTTTTCATCCGTGGCATTGTGCCATTTGAGCAATTTAGGATGGCACTTTATCATCGCTGGTTAAAGGAGAGTCTGTGTGCTGTTTACACTATCTGATGGTTGTTCTTTAAAGTCAAGACCTTACTGGGATATGGGTTTACTCATTTGCTGAGAATTTGTCATCAGTTCGATCTTTCTTTTTGCACAATCGGTGAAATTTAGCATTTTTCTAAACAATAAAAATTAGATTTTGACAATTGCATGCTGCCTTTATATTTTGATCACTGTATGTTGATGGACTTTCAGAAAACAAAAAAGTAAACTGCCACACTATATAAATATGGTGGTACCAATACCCATTTTGCATGCTCTGCTGAATATTTGGTACCCAAATGCAGAGTTTTTTCAAGGGATCTCCTAGAAAATGAAAAGTACGTTTGGCACCAGTAAAATAAAGCACTACTGATACATGCATACTTGAGGGATGAGATAATAAAAACTCCATGTTCACCACGTTCAGCCACTGGAGAGGGGAGAGCTTGGGGTATGCACAGTAGAAAGACAATGGTGACCGTGAGGTACGAGGGGAAGGAAGTTCAAGACAGAAAACCTATTCAAGAAAAACTCACCAGGGCAGGAATACTGAGGATAGCATATAATCTAACTGTAGGAGCTCTGAAGATCAAAAAGATGCCCTGAGTCCAGATAGCAAGCTACCAGAGTCATCAGGGAACACTTGACAGTATAATTTTGGTATTACCATTATCCAATTACATAGCTGATTGAACTTGAAGTTCATTCCCATGTCAGCCCGCACACCTAGCGGAGCGGTGGAGCACACCAGCGCTCCAACAAGATCTCTGTTGTATTTCAAAATTACATCTTTGTAGTGTCCCACGAAAAAGTCTGCCTGTACCTGTTTGTGAAGTAGAAAGGCACTGAACTACAGTATTTGTTTTTCTGTAATGTTAAGACCAGTATGCTCTGACAGTACTCCCATAAACCAGGCAGAGACCAATTTGTTCCATCTCTGTTGTTGTGATTTAACATCAACATATAGCATATCAGACACTAAATTGAAGACACAGCAGTGATGCTAGTGGGTTCATTTACACAAGATACAGTCTGTAAACATATCTGCTTCAGATCTGCATATTTTAAAACAAAGTTTCTTTGTGGATTTTATGTGCCCTCAGATGTCTTCTACCACACGTATACAGGAAAAACAGTTTCAGGCTGTATCTTGGCTTGTTTCTAAGTACACACAGAAACATCTATGTGCAAAGTATACCCACTTGAAATTTCTCTCAAGATAATGAGAGGTAATTTGCTTTCAACACTTTACTTTGATTTATACCATTATTACTATATCTTTAAGATTTTCATGAAATAAAACTCTGCTTTGAAGCTTTATGGTGGGCCTTTTCTCTGCAGCAACCATGTAATGTATTTATGTTCTGTAATTACCTTTAAATATAGTAGTTTTCACTGTTTGTGGCAGAGTCTGCTATTCTGAGACAAAACTCAAATTGCTCCCATGAGATTCACACAAATGGATGCTGCACGGGATTCAGTGTTACTGCTTGTGATTTGATCTCATTCGGTGCGTTTACATTCACTTAAGCAACCTGGTTACTACAAATCCATGTAAACGCAGCAGGTCAGTGATCAGGTTTCTTTCACCTAATTGGGTTACCACTAAACATTTCCTGCTGTTGTTAGTTCATATTATAGCAGTTACTGCAGTTAGCGATGAGTGCAATCATACAATAGAGGGCTGTCAGGGCTGGCCCTAAGACTTTGGTGGCCTTTGAACACTCCCAGTAAAAACACAAAATAACACACACAGACCAAAGAGATGGACAAATGAATGAACAACAAATCTCTTAAGGTCTCTAAGACAAAGCACAGCACCAATATGGATGATGTAGAAGCTGTGGTCCTTCAGTTATTACAACTTTTGCATGCTACAGTCATATCAGAAGGGGGAGCAGACACCCTTCATATGTCAATGCTCCTGCATCAGTAGCAGTCATGTCAGTAGATAAGCTAAATCAAGAATACTTCAAAAACACTCTTGGAAAAATTATACATTAGATCAAAACATTACATCAAAACAGAAAGTTTATCCTGCAAGAAAACATTGGTAGTTAACAAGCAAAGCTAGCCTTTTTCATTTATATTTGATGCTTGCGATCCTGCTCACGTTAGCCAGTGAGCAAATAGCAAGAAACCAAGCTTGCTCCACTGAAAAATGCCTCAGCTGTGATTCAAAATATATTCATTACTTGGTAGCCAACTTGTCAAAACATGACTTTAATGCTGCAAAAAAACAATTGAGGAGGTTATTTGAATCTAAATGTTATAGTCTGGGCTGATTAAGACAGGTTTCAACTAATCAGTTTTTATGTATTTGGTACGAACCAAAGTCAGATCCTTTGGAAAATATGTAAAAATATTCTTAATAAATGGAGCTGTATTAATCAATAACTGATTGATTTGTATTACAAATTGAGTGCACTGGACATCTGTCCTTTGCTAATTTTGCATTTTTAAGCTACAGATACATTATACAGGTTGTAAAGGCGGTTGTCACATATACAATTAGTCTTGCTTATAATTCAGTGGTTCGTAATGGTCTGACTGCACATCAGCATCATTCTGCTATAGGGTAAAAAAAAAATGCTTTAAACCAATCATTATCAAACTGGGCAGAGCTAAACCAAGGATGCAGCTTTAGCACTCCCTCAAAATAGTGAAAGGTTGGATTGTTTTGGTGGAACATTTGCATGCAGGGAGACAAGAACTGGGATTAAAATAAATAATCCATCAAAAACTGTGCCGGACTGCACAATTCAAATCCTTTGCAAAAACTTTTCAGATTGCTTGATTATTAGCCCAGGGGTTGTTCCCGTAGTGAAGGTAATTTAAAAAACAGTAACATGCAAAAAGCAGAAGGAAAGGATGCAGCAGTCTGACGCGAGCAGCCAGTAGCAGGGATCCCCTATACCTACATCCTACATACAGTGAGTCAGGATACTCAGATATATCCTAGTTGATACCGACATGATTTGACATATGTGCCCTAGCAGGAGATCATTAAGTCTCACCAATAACTTTGTCATAGTGCTCTTTTATTCCTGAACTGCCACCATGCTCTCTGCTTGCCAACACAGACATGCTCGCTTTCACTAGTTGCTACAGTATTAAATAGTGAGAGGCTCCACCTGGTGGCCAACCAGGTACTACAGCTGATCTACAATACTTGAACTGTGCGTTATCAAGGAAAACGGTATCGGACTGGGACTCGATTTTGACAGATACTTAATATTAAATGAGTCTGATTAGATTATGGGGTAAAATAACTTGATTGGGACATCCCTAGTTATAGTTATTTATTAGTACTCTGTAGATGGCTTACTGTCCTTAAATCAATGGTGACTAATTCATTTGTTTAACCCTCCTATTATCTTTAGGGTCAATTTGACCCCATTCAATGTTTAATATCTCAAAATAAGTGATTGAAATAATTTTTCTGTTTTATTTAGAGGGCTATCTACACATAAACTAATTATGATCATTTTCTGGAGGTTTAAATTGCTGGGGTCAAATTGAACACAAGGTCAAAAGATGTCAGTAAATCTGAAAGTCATAGGAGGGTTTAAACATAACTCTTGAAGGAAAATCATCTCAGTTTCATTCAGTCAGAATAGGCAAACATCATTTCTTTGTGTTATTTTCCATCTTCACGTTCCTTGGTTTGTGCAAAAAAAAAAAAAAAAACACACACACACATTGCGATCTGTTGTGCTAACCAGCACACTCAACAAGTCTGGATGAAGCTGCTACATGACAACAACAACAACACATAATGTGAGGAACAAGCACCACAGGAACAATCATGTGCTCTCCAAGCATTTGCAGCCCTAAACAATGGCACAGGGTGTTTACACCAGCGGATGGCTGCAAAACATGCATCTTCAAAATGTCACAAAGGTCCTGACATAATGGAAAAAGATAATTTATTCACTGACTTCTCTGTTTGGCTGAACTGTATGCAGGCACCACTTATTCTCTTGCTGTTCTTCTGTTCTGTTCAAGTATCTGCTCAAGAGTTGTTGCCTTGAACCACACTACTGTTACCACGGTAACCACAGATGCCCCCAACCTACCCAGGATTTAAATCTATTACAGGTTATATTCTCTTCATCTGCATCTTTGTTTTTTATTTCTTATTTTTTTGTTTCCACCTGCATAGAAAATTGTAGTTCAAGTTATGGTGACCTGGTCTTTCAGGCACTTCAGACGACTTGTCACTTTCAGTTTACTACGTGTAAAGTCACATGGAATACCACAGATCTGAATTAGTATTCAGTATTAAAGCCTTTGGGGAAACTTCCATCCTTCATTAATTGTACTGAGTTGATTCAGGGACAAATTACTAGACACTACATCAAATGCAGCAAAATCTTCAGAAAAATGTAGGCAGCGGCGTGTTGAATCATTTTCCCAATATGCAATATTCGTCATGCACCGAAGCTCATTATGAAGTAATTTCTTTCGAGCTAGACCACAAATGAGGCAGTTTTTTTTCACCACCATTTAAAAAACACTAACAGAAGCAGAAAGTTTTTCCTTTGCTTAGCATGTGTGTGAGTCCTCTGACGAGAGTGTTTGGTCTGCAGATTTTACAGTTCAAATTAAGGATTTCTCTCTTCAGCTGCTTCTTGTCCTCCAAAGTCTCTCTCCCCTAACTCATCCCTTACTTTCAGCAGTTGCTAAACATAAAGAAGATAGCTATTGATGTTCACATTAACTATGTTTCACAGGTGCTGATCTTCATTCCACAAAGGAAGAATAAGTTTACCTAATTCAAGGTTGCAAGAATAATGCCCCAATCATAATTCTTGCAAAGGGTGAGAGGTACAATTCCTGGAAGAAAAAAAAAATCTAAAATAAGGGCCCCCTCATTAGATTCTTTCACCGTGATGCTGAGCAATTTATCAGTTCCAGTGGTGCCATGCAGTTTGTGTCAGGTAAGGTGAAACTTGAGCACTGCTCTGTAGCCAGAGAGCCAGGAGTGATTTGGCTGGTCAGTAAGGCAGACCTGCACATAATGAGCTTCCCTGCATGTCTAAGACCTCATTCATAGCCAGTATTAAAAATATGTTTCCTGCATATGCTATCTAGATAAATAAGTTATTCAATTACACCCAATACATAATGCATCGTTACGGTCAGAGGTAGTTAGCATGCACTTAGCAGAGGAGGTGCGTAGAAAGGCAACCAGCAAACAGCACACATCTAGTAATTGTATTGTTTTGTCCCTGTATGGCAGCAGTCCTGTGAGAAAGGGCCTATGTTTAAATCACAGTGCAGCTATTGGGACTACAAAATAAGTCAAAGCAAGGCAATATATAAAGGGCAACTCTTGCACTGTGACAATTTTAGATTGTTTACATGTATTGTTTAAAACAAATAATTCAAATAAATAACTCTAAATATTGTTGGATTGCCATCACAAATGGAACGTTTTTATATCTTAAAGAGCCCCTTTAGTTAAAATCAAGTTTTTTACCATATTACCTGCTAGAAGGCACAAGACAGTGCCACATCTAAGCATTCCCACTTTATGTCTGCAGTGTGATAATGACAATTTCAAAAACACAGATGTTGACATTTGGCTTTCCATATGTAACAAAGCTAAGAAACCAATTATCATTTTGCAGGGTGGGGCTTTTCCGAGCACTATTTGTCTTCCTAATCGGCTTCTGCTTCAGTTTCCATCCATCCATTATCTATCCATCCATCCATTATCTATACACCGCTTAATCCTCTCTAGGGTTGCAGGGGGGCTGGAGTCTATCCCAGCTGACTTAAGGTGAAGGTAGGGGACACCCTGAACAGGTCACCAGTCTATCACAGGGTTACACTGAGAAACAAAAAACCAAACACACTCACATTCACACCTATGGACAATTTAGAATCACCAATTAACCTCAACATGTTTTTGGACTGTGTGGGAGGAAGCTGGAGAACGCGGAGAGAACCCACGCTGCACGGGGAGAACATGCAAGCGTGCATCCTAACTGGGACGCAAACCGCCGATTGTCTACCTGTGAGGCGTTGGTGCTAACCACTGAGCCCTGCTTCAAACATATTTGTGTGAATCACTCCAATATTACAACTTGCGTAGAATAGCTGTACAGAGTTTTAGCAAAGTTGTAGGTGAGCGGGTGTGCTTGAGCTGCAGCGAGTTGCAGACTGGTGGGTGGAGAGGGGACTTCAAAGATCTGCTTCTAGAGGAAGCAACAAACTAAGCCATCTTAGAATAGATAGGGACTATTTTCAGAGAGAAACTTCTAAATATGTGACTTTGATACAGAGAGGTGGGTTTTGAGGAGTTTAATCAATGAGTGGAGAGACTTTCAGCACAGCTTAACAATCTGTTAAGTTGGTTTCAAAATGTAGGTTTCTGTATCAAAGGAAACTTGCCCTCAGGTATCTGAGTGAGTTAGTTAGTTTCGTTTATGATCTTTTCAGAAATTCTCTTTGTTTCGGTGGAAACTGTCAACCACTACAGAAAAGACATGACAGCCACAGACAGATACAGTATCTAACAACAAAGTGCTCCATGACAACAGCACCAAAACTGAAGACGAGAGTACAGTGAACTGCAAGTGACACATAGCTCACATCAGCAGATCAGTTTAACAGCACGACAACGGAAAGCATAAAGGGTCTCATCACAGAAACGCTTTACTCACCACTCAGGGCTCACACATCCATGTCATACTGTGTTGCTGTTGACCCGCTATCTTGTTCTTCATATGATTGCCATTGAGTTTGCTCTCATTACTGAAAAATGCCAAGCAATAAATTGTCATTGTCATGTCATTGTCAGCCAGCCAACTAAATGCATACACACACAACGGCGTGTTCCAGCAACTGTGTGATCGTTACCAGAATAGCACACATTGCTGGCAAACAGGAGGAAACCTGACATTGTAAATTGACCAAATGTAATTTGTTTATGTATTTATGCTTGGTGTTAACATGCTTTTCATTTGGAAATCATATCAAGTAACGGAATAATTGCACTTTGTTGTAAATGGAATTTAATTAAGCCTTGTAACTGAACCCTATAATTAGCAAGTAGGAGTTGAAAACAGAAGCTGACATATGATGTTGTCAGACCTGCCCAGCTGCTTATCCAATTTCCTATCATGATGCAGACAGAAAGCAGGTAACAGCGACTAATGAACAACTTCCCGATGTCCATAGAAGGTTGATTCAGTGACAACATAAACTGAGACCTTATGTTTTAAGAAAGGATATTTCCCCAAGAGGACGTGTAAGAAAGATGGAAGCGACCAAATTAACACAAATAAAACAATGAAAAAAAGTGAAACTGAACACAGAGCATGTATTTAAAAATCTTTTTAGAGGAGGTTTCCAATATTTTGTCTGCATACACATTTTCTTATTAAGGTGGGAGTGCTTATCAGCGTAGGTAAACAAAACAAAAAACTAAGGAATAAAGTGTGGAGTAAGGCTGGCCACCTTGACAGCAGAAATGCAACATTAATTAGTGGCTTGAATGAAAACACTGTAATGAGAACAGTGAGTGTAAAACTGGTCTATTTGTTATAATCCAGACACCAGGGCCAAATCTCAACATATGCTTCCCGCCCCTCAGAGACTGAACCTTGTCACAGTGATAAACAAAAGACTTTGGTTTCACTTTGCACCTACTTGATGTAAACGTCTACGTGTGAATGTGCAGGAAGGAACAACAACAGATGTGCTCAGCCGACCTTTCATAGGCAAATGGGATCTTAAAATGTTAACATCTGAGTTTTTGGCATCATTTAGTTGAGAGAAAATGTGGCGGATGGGAACGTTTTGCAGCTAACAGGAGAAAAATAAGGCTGCGCGCCTTCCTCTGCTTGCCATTACACACCAGTTAACCACAGTGACATGTATATTTTGTCATGTGTGAAAAGGCCTCTGGAGAAGACGAGTTAACTTTACAAGGCATAACTAAAGAGGCACTGGGGAATAGGCTGAAATAAACACAATATAAATGTCTTTTAGGTTTCAAGGTGAACATCAATTCTCTCCTACACATCATTCAAGTGGCATCATGCATTTGCAAGCAGGACAAATATATCTGCTGAGAATATGTCAGCCTCTTGAAGGCCAGAGGATAACTGAATTTCCAACTGGGAAAAAGGCAGAGTGTTCACATTGTCAGCTCGTGTTTTCATATATGTGCTGCTGACACATTCATAAACATAATTACAATGCACTTTGTCAAATTAGATTGAAGTAGAGAAAAGCTCCTCTGCCATGCAAACAACATTTTCTGTGGCATCTCTTCACTAAAGAAAGAGTAACTGCAAGCTGGGGCTATTTGACAACACAGCAGGTGATGTGAAGACTGGCTTGCCGCCTGAGGTAGTATTTTCTTTTTTTTCCATGTGAATTACAAAATGTTCCCGAGGGTATTATTCTATTAAATATGGCCTAAAGACGCGGCTCTCTATGCTGCTCCTCAGGACACAAAGACTTGCTGCCTTTTTAGCTTAAAGGGTGTAATTTCTGTATAAATGCCAAACTCTATTGTTCAATTGTATTATAGCTGCAGGCGTGCAGCTACAAAACACTAGGTCAGACTAGAAGTGTCGGCAACACAAGTGTAAATGTTACTCTATGTAAATACTGCAAAGACTTATGGTGCAATCCAATCAACAGTAACACCACAAAACATGATTTCTTTGTGTATGTTAATATGAGATTTACTGTAGCCATGCAGTAGAATGGCAAACCTGTAGAGTGGCAACGTATGACAAGCCTCTTGAACTGATGAGTCAAGCATTTCACAACACTGCATTGGAGATATATATAGAACAAAAAAAATGTGTTCTAATTAGGCGTCATTATAGATCTTAGCTTACTACGAAATGACACTAAAGGAGAAATGTAACTCTAAGACAAAGCACGGGGTTCATAACTTTGTGAGAGTGATGCAGTATAGAAAGAGCAATGTTTAAACTAAAAGACAGAAAAAGGAACTGCAGCTAATGCTTATTTTTAATATAAATCTGACAATTATTCTGACAATAAATACACTCACTTTGTATTAGTGGGGCTGCAAGGTGGTGCAGTGGTTAGCACCGTTGCCTCGCAAGAAGGTCGCCGGTCCGTGTCCCGTAGAGGACATCCAGGATCTTTCTGCATGGAGTTTGCATGTTCTCCCCATGCAGCATGGGCTCTCTCTGTGCTCCCACACAGTCCAAAAACATGTTGAGGTTAATTGGTGATTCTAAATTGTCCGTAGGTGTGAATGTGAGTGTGCTTGGTTGTTTGTCTCTACACTTAGCCCTGTGATAGACTGGTGACCTGTCCAGCAACGTCAAATGCTTTCATGTCCAATTATTAAAATAAAAAAACTGAAAGCTAAAGAAAGCTAAAGAAAAGATCCTCCCATTTCTAAAAGCTGGTGACATCATAAACTTAAACTGGTCCCACACTCTAAACACAGTGGAGGCCTTTGGCATGAGTGAAGAACTGAATTTGTCATGTTTCCTCTAAGCTGTCAAACCTGACAGATATTAGTCGCTGTACTTTTGTACCTTTACCATAGTAAACCCAAGAAAGGTTTGTTTTTATCGCTAACATAATGTTTACCCTCTGAAATAAAAGCACTTGTCATGTTTCCTCTGGTTTGTCGCCTTGGCCAGATGTTTGTTTTGATATTTTTTGTACTGACATGGTTTTGACCATATGGCACTTGGATGCAGAAAATGGCAACTCCCACCCTGTGATTTATCGTCCACTATTATTTAAAATCCCTATTTTCTCCTGACAACTGGTATAACTTGAATGTGATAGTGTACCGTAGAGTGCAGTGTCTGTTTGCGTGATAACAGGCTGTGAACTGGGCTTTTTGCTCCAGGTGTGGCGACCTCTTGCAGTTCTTTAACCTGAATAAGTATATAATAGGTGAAACACTCAGGGGTTATCAAAATATGTTTAAGATGCTTTACCTTTTATAGACTGTGTGGCTGAAATCCTGACCTTTTAGTGACCATGACTCCAGCATCTCCCAGATCCACTATAACACATTTAAGTCTGCCTGCCAGAGGGAACATTTTCTTCTTCATCTTGGAAATTTCACTATAATCTAATTTATACTTTATCAGTGGAAAGAGCACATTTTTCCTCACATTAAGCAGGGGGAAAAGTTCAGGAAGTGATTTATTCTTTATGGTACCTGCCTTGCTACTACTCCTACTTGTGAATTAGGTTGAAATCTGAAAGCCTTTTGTCGAGGAAACATTTGGACAATGAGTCTTTTCTTCAACTGGCCCACTAAGCCATGACAGACTCACAGTGAAGCAGCATGCACAGCACCAGGGGCCTCATTTATCATCAGTGCGTAGAAAAGGTTCTAAACTCTGTCTTACAAATTAAATTTAGAGTGTGCGTAAGTACAAAAAAATCTGTATTTATCAATCATGCATGCGTGGGTCGTAGGCACATCAGTAAGTCATCAGTGTTGACACCCAAGCACACTCACATTCACACCTACGGACAATTTAGAATCACCAATTAACCTCAACATGTTTTTGGACTGTGTGGGAGGAAGCCGGAGAACCTGGAGAGAACCCACACTGCATGGGGAGAACATGCAAACTCCATGCAGAAAGATCCCAGTGCCCCCACCAGGACGCGAACCAGTGATCTTCTTGCTGCGAGGCAACAGTGCTACCAACTGCACCATTTGCAGCCCTTGGGATAACCAACAAAAGAAAAAAAAAACACTGCATGGGACAAGATAGCCACTGCAGTTGTTTCTGTTGGGTCAGAGGAGAGATCACTAGCAGAAATAACATTTAGAAAAAAAGTGGTTTGAATGTTAAACTCGGGCTGCAAGGTGGCGCAGTTGGTAGCACTGTTGCCTCGCAGCAAGAAGGTTGCCGGTTCGCGTCCCGGTGGGGGCACCGGAATCTTTCTGCGTGGAGTTTGCATGTTCTCCCCGTGCAGCGTGGGTTCTCTCCGGGTTCTCCGGCTTCCTCCCACACAGTCCAAAAACATGTTGAGGTTAATTGGTAATTCTAAATTGTCCGTAGGTGTGAATGTGAGTGTGCTTGGTTGTCTGTCTCTAAGTGTGGCCCTGTGATAGACTGGCGACCTGTCCAGGGTGTCCCCTGCCTTCGCCCTGAGTCGGCTGGGATAGGCTCCAGCCCCCCCGCGACCCTAATGAGGATTAAGCGGTGTATAGAAAATGGATGGATGGATGTTAAACTCAGTGCCATAAACCCGTCACAGCCAATGAAAGAGAAATGACTCCAACTGGAGGACAAACGAAGACCCAACTTTCACCCAGGGGATAACCCTGATCACCTACAGATGGGATGTTTTAATAACCACACTAAGTCCAGTAAAAACATTTCCACCCTTTGTAACACTCACCAATAAGCCAGCCGTCTTCAACAGCTCCTGCTGGGAGACCCACAGAACTGTTCTGCTCAATGAATGAGTCATGCGTTCCTCCAGGCCACAGGGCGACAATGTTTGATAGCGACAAATGTGCATCACAATTATTTGTACGTTGATTGAATGAAACCCTTTGCTATTAGCATAATTAAATTCATTTCGTGATGCTGCTTTGATTGCGATGTGGGTGCAGTCTATGGCTCCACTTCTGTTTGGGAATCCAGCGATGGTGTGAAGTCCCTGTTTGATTTGGGCCCGTTGATGATGGCTGTAAGGGGACTGGATGTAGGCTGGGGCCAGGGGAGTTATGGCATCCAACACTGCCGGCTTGATCCTGCTCAGTGATGGCTGGGAAATGTCGCATATGTCTCCAAACTCACGCTGGAATGTGCCGGTGGTCAAAATCCCTGAATGCTTTCTATTTGTAGTTTTACTATTCTACCGCTAGATTGTGTGCGTAACCATGGTCAGAGTTGTGCGTATATTTGCGCACATTCCTAAGTATAAGTACAAGTTGATGAATTCCATACTTTTCATGGGAATGTTCATACGTGCTCATTATGAACACATCTGATGACAAAGGGAGTCTGAAAGGGAAATCAGCAGCTATTATCTATCTATCTTTTAATTCTGTTCTCTACACTTACGCTTCTCTTCTGTCACTTATCAATGTTACAGGAAAATGGGGTAATTTTGGTAACACCGACTTCTCTGAAAATGTTGGCCTCACTTCAGTTCTCCACATTTCGGTATAATTTAGCAGTGTTACACATTCGCGTTGAAGACGACATGTTTCGGATTTTTAATAGAATCACTGATTATTTTCAGCTGTGACTGACCAAAGGTGCGGAAACACCTCTCACACGTGTTTCACATGCGGAAACACGCATTTCACTGTGCGTTATACCATGTATAACTGTGTTTGTGACCAATTAAAGACCATGAATTCCTCTGAAGTACAAGAATGCTTCAAGAACAACACAAATTTGATTCATTATGATTGAAACCACACTGAACATAACGGAATGTTTCTTCACGCTCAGGCAAAGTACCACCTGTGAGGTGTTTGATGTGAGAGTAATGGGTGACCGAATCATGTTCAGTCAGGACATTTTTTTTTAATATCACGAAGGTGGTTCTCTCGTAACCTGGCTGGATCCCCATGGTAACCAATGGTACGAAGTTTACTTGCCCAAGAGCAAGGTCTGTTCATTATTTGGGATTTGAATCGGCTATAAGAATCAGTTGTCATCAGTTGTTTCCCAGGCAATATTTTGACAGAGCGACAAAAATAATCAGGTGTAAATAATATGTTATATCTGGGATGCTGATTAATGAAGCCGTGCAGCTACAGCAAACTGTCTATGTTGCGATGCCATGAGAACCTACATGCATTCAGCTGTTGATGCAGAAAATAGATAAATATGCTTCAATGCTTGATTCTAATTTGCTGCCAAGCCTGTTTTACACTGCTGGAGTTGTAACTGGTGGAAAACAGATTAGAAACTGTATGACTCTATTGGTGTTTATCACAGAGAATGATCAGTCGATAACATTAATTTCACTGAAGTTGCCCTTCAGTGTCAGACGTAAATGTTTTTTTGACTATCATGTTTAAATGTATGAAGATTAAAGTTTTAGGGTTTGATTAGGAGAGCACTTAGTGGGAAAATCAATAAATTAACTTACATACATTGTTTTTTTTACCAGCAGTCTTCTCTTGCATCATTTTCAGCTGCAGCACATTTTACGCGAATACACTTTTCTATTTGTGATAGCACTCCATTTAAACACCCTTTTCCTCTTGACTGAAGTAGGTCATTGGTCCATTTTGTGTGTGAGAAGAGTCAAATGACAAATCTTTGCTAAGGAAGAGAGCACAGAGCCTGGTAAAGAAACCCTGGGTTAATAGCCTCTGTCATGATGCCAGTATCTCTGACTGGGGTTTTAGGTTTTGTTGATCCGGCTTACTCAAAGAAAGTCTGGCTTTGTTGAATTAGTTAGTTTATCTCCTCTGCTTGACTGTAAGGACGTTTTTGTTTACATTTGAAATTTTTATTTTTTAAATGTATGTATGATTAAGACTGATGTAACGCAACTTAATTCAGTCGTCTTTTGGAATAAAGTGACATTGTGAGAATTAAGCAGTGATCCCTTGGTCATCATTTAATCAGCTAGAAAATTCTCAAAACCGGCCTGCTAAGGATGGGAAAAGAATCCAATACTGAATTACTTGTTAAGATCTATATTATTTGCAGCATACAAAATGACTATAGATTTTGTCACCAATGGGGACTTTATCAGTTTCATTTACTTCTTTTTTGAAAACTGTCTCAAAGGGCAGCTAGGTGACTCGGTGGTTAGCACTGCTGCCTCGCAGCAAGAAGGTCACCGGTTCATGTCCCGGTGAGGACACCAGCGATCTTTCTGCGTGGAGTTTGCATGTTCTCCCCGTGCAGCGTGGGTTCTCTCTGGGTTCTCCGGCTTCCTACCACACAGTCCAAAACATGTTGAGGTTAATTGGTGATTCTAAATTGTCCGTAGGTGTGAATGTGAGTGTGCTTGGTTGTCTGTCTCTAAGTGTAGCCCTGTGATAGACTGGTTACCTGTCCAGGTGAACCTGCCTTCACCCTGAGTCAGCTGGGATAGACTCCAGCCCCCCCGCAACCCTAGTGAGGATTAAGTAGTGTATAGATAATGGACGGATGGATGGACTATGTCTCAAAACAAAGTAATTCAATGAGGTGTATAAACTCAAATTTAGGGAAACATTTACTTTGATGACAAATAAAAAAAATCCTTCAGCTAATCCATTTTCATCTTCACGAAACTAGTGTTGTGATTGTAAAAACAATCTGCTTTATTGCATTTACTAGCTTGTATTAATTTTATTGCTATTTTATTATTTATATCATCTTTGAACTTTTTTTCTTCGACTGTGACCATATTAGCTGTACAATGAAAATAATGCTTCTTCTTCTTTTGACTTGTTTTTTTATGTTTACTTGACTTCTCTCCTACATTGCCCAGAAATAGCCTGATGTACGACATGTTTAATGCCTTTGTGTCTGTGCTACACATTACCTTTGCACGCCTTGCAGAGCTGCTGCAGTAAGCTGAGCTGCTGTGAGTGACTCCTTGTTTGGTTCTTGCCTTGTTCCTGTTTCAGCGACTCCACCTCGTTCCTGTAGGCGTCCAGCTGGCAGTGCAGGGAATCTTTCTCCTCCTTTAAGACTCCTGCTTGGGAAACACCTACACACTCATAGACACAGTGACACATTATTAGACTTCATTGGTAAATACTGTCTAAATGCCAATCTCTACTGTTTCGAGGACTCTTCTGTGCCTGAGGAACATTCTCTCCCTGCAGGTTTCTAATTCAGGTATCAACAAGAAACACAAACACATTTCTGCTCTTTTAAAGAAAGCCAATTAGTGATTCTTGATTATGCAACTAATTTTTGAAATTACAAGCTCTCCAAATACCTAATTGTTTGCAATGTGACATTTATTTGCTCAAGTAGATGACATTTTCAACAATTTTCTACTGGTGACTACCAAACCGAAGCATCTGTCAACAAATGCTTACAGATGTTTACTAAAATAATTTCTGTTAAATCTCAATTTTAGGAGAAATGTAGAGAAACCCTTCTGAGACTCTGAGACAAAGAATCGTTTCTTTCCTTTTTACAATTATGAACCAAATGCAGAGTATGAGAGCCTCTAAGAAATTATGTTCCCATGCAGGCAGTGAAATACAATCCCTTTTGAAAAATGGCAAAAGTGCCTTTTATCTTTAAATAGGCTTTTGACTTCAATAGGATTCTTCTTTTTCTATTCCTTTTTTTTCATATTAACTTTCTTGAAGAAATTTAATTCACTCTGACCTCAGCACAACTGAAAGCAGAACAAAGCAGATTATTGATTTTGATCTAAAATCCACCGCTAATATATTAATAAATGGCCAAAATCGGACTTTTAGCACATTAACAAATAGCGAATTGAAAGTTTAATATGATGACAACTCTGAACTCTACAACAAGCAAAGGTTTGACTCATACAGCAAGAACCGTAGATTTATATGATTGTCAAATTAACTAAGTCTCTGAGCGACTGTGTGCCAGTGGTTCTAATGAAGTCTCTTCATGTGTTTGTGTTTTTGTGAACAGGCTTCGACACTAACCCTAACCCTAACCCTAACCCTCAAGAGCTACAAATTACATTAGAATTATCTCACTGGCTAAAGTCTAAGCTTACAAAATCATTTCAACTGCTTAGTGACCATGCTGCCTTCCCTGTTATTACCTTAATAAATGTAATGACAGTGCTTTGATGTCCACCTGTAACACCAGTCTGTCTCAGAGATCAACTGCTCTGCAACAGCAAATGTATTTTGAAACTTAATGTATTACATTAAATGGAAGGTCAGAAAACTGTGGATACTGAACATGCCAGTGAAATATTCACGTAAAACTTATGAAATTTGTTTTCCACCAAAATATCCAACCTGACAATACAATATCTGCTCATTATGACTGATGTAGTATTGACCTTCTTTATAACACTTGAATAAAGACATAGATTTAACCCCTATAAACTCATCTCTTAGATATTTAGAAGCTTTTTCCATGGAAATAATCCCTTCTGCATTAAACTGACTTAGATGGGACTATATATCATTGCTTCATCTAGACTGTGCAGATCTATGAAGTTCCTGCCTCTCTTTTAACCCATCCTTCCAGCACACCAGTTGACTGCTATGATATGTCATCAAGCATATAAAAAACACCTTATGGCCATGCTAACAAGGTAAGAAGCTTGATTTCAGATTCAATTTAGAGTTATATTCTTATCTTACAGTGCAGGCAGGATCAATAACTTCTTTTTCTTGCTGTTACATAAATGTTTCGAACAACTTTCAGGAACTTAGTTTAGTTTTTCTGCTTGTGTCTCTTTGCCAACATTTTTCATTTATGTTTTCTGAACCTAAATCAGCAGACCCTTGTGGGTTTTCCAGGGTGTGAATCACAATTCATAAAGATGCACAGTTTGTGTTCATTAACAAATCTCCAGGTAGCTTCATTACAATTAGGGCAATTCTAACAAGAACAACAATGGGAAAAAAAGAACTTTTGAATGCTGTGTGAATAAGGTTGATCTGTGCAGTGTTGCAATACACTGAACTGCAAAACATCCTACAGTGCCATAGTTTATTATTTCAGGGAGAATCACATTTCTTGTTATGACTCAAATTATATTTCCAGTCTGCTGTCAGTCAAATCACAAAGACATCTGATAGTAATGTGTATAATATTTCATTGAGATCGTACTATGTGTAGCAAGGACGATAATAGAATCATTAGATATATTTGATTTCATTTCTTTAGTTACCATGTGAATCACATTAACATACCACAGTGTCTTCAAATGCACATTTAAAAATACTCTTATATTTGCTTTGTCCTTCTCAATCTGGTAACACTAATAATATTTCTGTTACTTTTTGTGTTTTATAAACCCTTTGTTACACTCACACTTACTGCTATTTGCTATTGACTGATGACACTGCTTCTTATTTACCTTGTTAGACTTAATACATATAACAGGTAACTCTTTTTAATCTTTTTGTTACTGTTTTGCACTAAAGCACCAAATCACAGCCCTCGTACATGAAAGCCTACTTGGCAATAAATCCTTTCTGACTCTGATTCTTATTCTGGTGTTGGAAATGGTGTTCAATTACCAAGACAAGATTAAAGAGGAAATGAAGACCCCAGCTTGTGTACTAGAGTGTGATTTCAGTGAGGCAGGGAACAGGTGAGGATTGATTATCAAGGTTTATTAACCTGCTGTCAAAGGGAAACCACCAGTTTGGCCAGATTCTGCCCAATTTCCACTATATTTTCCCTGAATTTCCCTGGTGAGGAGTCTTACCAGCAGTTCCAAACACATGTGCACACATATACGCACCATGTTTGGACTCAGTTTATTCTCCCATTAATCTGTTTACTCTGACAGAAACCCCTCAGCTATACCTGTAGATTTCCATTTCAGTGTCTTTGTACTTGTGTGTCTGGGTGCATTGTGTACTGTACAACCAGCTACATAATTCATCAAATTCCACAAAATACCTTACCAATATGACTTTTTATTAGAGCAAGCTCCAGTGACACTGGCATTATTCCCTTTTAAAATTTATAGACTTCTTTTTTTTATTTTTATTTGGTCGAACATCAGACATATTCGTGCAGAGATTCACTGCAATAATAATAACAAAGCATCTGGCAATATGAAGCCTAAAGGGCGCAACGTTCCTGTGGAAAATAGATTAAAAGATTAGTTCTATTTCCTGTTCTGCACAGCTTATTTATCTCTTATTGTGCTGCCTCTTTCTAATATCAGATTACAGGTTCTTTTTAGAAATAATGCCGGCGCTCGGTGTGTCTCAGCATGTGTGCAGCTCAGGATTCAGTGATTGTTTCTCGTACCTTCCAGGAGCTCTTTTGTGACAAACTGCTGCAATACAATTTTTTGTGCATCCAATTTGATTGATCATAGTTTGTCTACAACCACAGTGCTAATTGTAGCTACAGACCAACACTGGGCCCCAAAGAGGAAGATTAAATGACGGTGTGGATCAAACAGTCATGCCCACCAGCTAAACACCAAACACCACAACAGTGTTTATGTCTTTTAGATTTATCCAAGTAGAAACTTTGAAATGTAGCAGAGCTGGATAAAATGTGTGGCCAGCGTATCTAGCTCTGGCCAAGTTCATCCAGTGGTGCATGCTCCCTTTGCCACCACAAAAAAAAACAAACAAACTTTACAATTCTAACCAAACACTGATTCTTTGTTTTGAGTAGTTTTTTCACATATTCATTAAAACAAATTAATTAAAATTGCTGGGTCTTGATGGCGATGTTTATGGCCACACAATTCAAATGTAGATAGTAATTATAGCTATTATAAAGTGTAAATGCTGTATATGGTGGCTTCTGTCACAACTCAGTTTACTTATGTGAGATTTTAAATTGGTAAAATTAAACCAAAATTATGTCCACAAGTGTTATTTTGGCTTCCTCTCAGGGTATCACAGTTAAGCTGAGACATTCGCTGCACAGATTATACTCACTATTTAGCCAAGCACAAGTGTGTGTGTGTGTGTGTACACTATTAGCCAGTAAAATAGTATGTGACAATTTCCACGACTCAGCACCAATAACACAATTGTGTGTCAGATCAAATGTCTTTACCTTGGTCGTTGGGAGTCTTTGCTGATGGCAGCTGAAGAGTCGACTATGTCATCATCAGACGTTTTCCTCACCTCTTCTTTCCCTCTCCTGCTCATTGTGCAGGTTTCCAATCTCCTGCGAAGCACAAGATTATCACCAGATAATATCTACACTGTGTATTTATGTGTGGTTGCTCTGCAGTTCATACAGAGAAACAGTTCTGCTTTTCAACCCAAAACATGTGAAAATCAGTGCAAAAAGTCTAGGCATCTGCTAGGAGCTCAACCTGCAGCATGTCATCTTTAAATGTGTGTACACGTATGGACTGCTATTGTCAGACACAGTACTGGGGGAAAAATGTAATGTGTCATGTCAAACTAGCATTTCTGAGCTACCAAGGACTGAAAAATGACTGCTTGCAGTGTTTATTTGGTTTATCACAAACACCGAAAACAACTGCTGTTTGACATCACAAACTGTTGTCACAGCAGTCTGCTGTTTGTTTGGCTGACTGCTACACCATGTCTGGCAGTCTGCTATGTAAAAATATTTGGTAACATTTAGTAGAATACAAACATTCTAAAAAAAAAAAGGTTTGTAACATAATGAATGTAAACAATTAATACAGACCTACATTTGCTTCCTACAATATTACTGTGCTGTATAAACCATCCCATAAATGTTTATATACTGCTGGTAAATGGCAACTCAGAGGCTGAAGGGAAAACAGTTTTCTTCGTTTTGTCACACATTTGTCTTCTCCATCTCTAACACAGACTTTATATTAAAGGTGGATGTAGCATCTGGGTCTGAAAAGTGAAGCTGATGCAGAAGTGCCTTAAACCTGCATTTTTTCTAACAGCCAGCAGGGGGCGATTCATCTGGAAGTCCTGCTGTGTAGAAGTCTCTGTGAAAATGACCCTGCTTCTCTCTTGATTCGTTACCTCAGTAAACATTTTCCTGATCAGTTTATGGTTTCAATCACCATCAAGACTTTCTGAATACAGCATGATGTTCATCTGGGCCCATTTAGAGTAAATTAGACCATAAAGCAGGGCATGCTAGTTACTCTAGGTTGATACTGCATTGCTGTGTGCAATGTCCTCGAGTTCAGAGTGATATCCAGCCCTCGCTTGCTGTGTCTAGTTTCAAAGGACAGCGATGGCGATGGCCAAATTCCAAACTTAGAAAACAGCACTCCACAAACCAGTGGGTGATGGCACAGTGTCTACATCCACCTGTTTGATATGATTTGTCATTGCTACCTTGTCTGTGAAGATTCTCATCATTCACGTTGTGGTCATTCTGGTAGTTTAATCGTAGCAACTGGACTTGCTTGAGTTTCTTTCTCCCCTGCCACAATGGGGTTCGTTAGGGTCTTTTGTGGCTAGGCGTGAATGTGGTTTCACCTTCCTGGGGAGAGTTCTTAAGACTGAATTGTAAACAGGTGAGAGGTGATGCCTCAGACCTTCACCTCTGTTAAGGGATGGTCTTTCCAGTTTGACATATATGGCTTCTTTCACTCGTCTCTCAAACCATCTGTCCTCCCTAAAGGCCAAAATCTGTACATCATTGTCTTGTGTTTCTTCTCTGTCTGCTGACACAGCACTGTTCTAAATATATTTACTTACAAACACTACAGAGAGCCTTTTTATGGCAACATATCAGGATGTACATCAAAGTCAACTTGATCAGTGGCACTTACTCATCTTCCAAGTCTATCATCTTCTGAGATCCAAATGTATTTTTTTTTGTCAGATAAAGTCAGATATGCCACTGCCTGAGAGGTGTTGTGGTAAACACAGTGAGAATATTTCACTCTGAACACTGTGAAGTCTCTGGTTTGACCTCCACGGGGATCATAATGTCCTGCCAACTGTCTGCCTACAATTATTCTCTCGAAAATGCACTCATTCACGTACATACATAAATAAATGTCTGTTCTGTTACAACACTGGAAGGCACAAGGTCTTTCTTCTCTGTTTAGGACACTGTGAAAGTATGTAACAGATGAAAGATAGCAGGAGGAAAACAGGCTACTGAGCATGTTAAAGAACTAAGGATCAAAGAGCAACATAATCCTTCATGAGTCTCACTTCTTGTCATCAACACTGAAGACCCCCTCTAAAGCCAGCCTGCAATGTTTCAAAGCATTTGTGGAAAAAAAAAAACCCAACAGAAAATAAACCTTTTTTCTTAAGTCTGCATGTTTCATATCTCACTAGAAGCTACTGAAAAAAACATAATCCTGGTGTTTTCTTACCAAATTCAGAGGCAGAATAACAACACAAGAGGCATAGCATTCAATAAATACAAAGGAGGCTACATCTCCACATTTTCTTTTCCTCAACCATCTACTTTTCAATTGTCCACTTCAATTCCCTGTGCCACGTCGAATGGGGGGAAGAACTCCTTAAAGGACAAAACAGGTTTCACCTTAGTGTGTGTGAGAAGGGATGTGACATTTTGCCTGTGCAGATGATTTCCTCTGCAACAAAAGAGTGCCTGAACATTAATATAATACTAAGACTGATTTCTATGGTTTTCAGCCTGAAAACCAAAGTGGTGGATCAACAGACAACGTCATCCAATAGGACTGCTGGAGGTGGCAGCAACAGTCAGGATGGTAGCTAGAGAGAGAGCAGCATCTGTTAAAACAAAAAAGAAGATAGTGATTCCCAGTACTCCTCAAGTCGCGATTTTTTAAAAAAAGAATCAAAAATCCATCCATCCATTCTTTATCTATACACTGCTTAATCCTCACTAGGGTCACGGGGGTGCTGGAGCCTATCCCAGCTAGAATCAAAAATGCACATTTTATTTATCACGTACACAGTTGTATATGTTACAGCCTTGGGCACCGGCCTCATGTAAAAGAAGAGGAATTAAAAGTGCGATTAGAAGATTAAAAACTCGAAGGGTCCAAGGCCAATGCTCCATATCGCAGTTTTAACCACCATGGTCTGGTTGCACACCAAGATGTTATAGATTCTCTCCCTGTGGTCATGCTCCACCTCTCCACCGAGTTTAATGAAATTCAGCTTGAGAGCTTTTTGCATAATCTTACAGACAGACGGCCAGGAAAGCAAACAAACAGCACAGGTCACACAAGATGGAGGAGCAAGCTAAAGAAAAGATGGGAAAAGAATGTAGCCTTTAATAAAATGAAATATGGAGTTTACACATGTGCTATACAACCGGTGCAAATTGACTTGGCAGCTAAGGGGACCGGGGTTTTGGGGACCGGGCGCTGTTGTTTAACAGTCGGGTGGCCTGAGGGAAAAAGCTCTTCCTCTTCCTCTCTGTGTTAGCCCTCAGGCAGTGGCATCGCCTCCCTGAGGGCTAACACAGAAAACAGTCTGTTGCTGAAGTGGATGGGCTCCAAAACTATCTTCTTGGCCTTTAATCTGCATCGGTTGTTATAAATGTCCTCCAGGTTAGGGGGGGCTCCAGTGGCTCACTTGGCCCAGCAGACCACCCCTCTAAGAGCCAAATAGTTCTGCTTTTGAAAGTTCCACAAAAACTTGAAAAATATATGTATTTATAAATGACTGGAAAAGGGCACATGCGTTTGATATGGTGAATAAAAAGTACTGTTGAGATAGTTTTCATTTCAACGAAAACAATGTGCATAACAGGACAAACATTTTACTCAAATTGAAAAGGGAAGAAAAGATGACAAACAGAAATGAAGAGAGGTTTATTTGATTTTAATTTGCTTCATTTAGGCCTTTAAAAGACTTCTGCTGTGGTCTGTCTGGGGCCCAGATGGTGAGACAGTTTGTCTTATTACAGATACAGTGATGTAAACAACACCTAGTCTGACTGAGGCGCTGAGAATAATCCGGCAGCTGATTTACACTTATGTTGAACACAAGAGCTTTTTCAGCAGCAGCAGCTCTAACAAACATCGGGATCTGAATATACACTCACCCCTACAAGCTACAACCTCTGATGCAAAGGCTACTGCAGTTACACTGGGGAGTTAACAACAATGTGCAGAGGCACGGTGCTCCACCTAACAGCAAATCAATATTCGTGGGTTAAAGTGTAAAGTGTGATTAATGTATCAGCTCTCTAATGTGGACGGCTCCCAGTAGTGGTTCTGAATGCTTGTTAATGTCATAGATCTATTTCTGGAAAGTTATTAGCATTTTCATAGTTCTGCAGGGGATGGAACAGAATGAACGCTGTTCTCTTTTGATACTGTACATGAATATTCACAACGAATAGGCCCTCATTGACATTCAGCAGAGAAAATGTTTCAGCAACATGCTGTGACAAAGCTTGATTTGCGATGATGTGTGTTTGTTGCGTGTGTGCACACCACATTATATAGAGGTTTGCATGACATGAATACATGTCCTTGTATGCACGTGCATGTCTATCTTTGTGAGGATTGATTTGAGGCGATGTAGCCCAACATCACTTTCTGACACACCGTCAGGTTATTGGGCAGGTAATACTAGAATTAAGTTAAGGTAAGGTTAAGGGTTTGTGATGCTTAAGGTGACAGTAAGTGGCCACAAACTGCATTATGTCCATAAATGTCCCTATAAAGATAGATGTGCATGCAAAATCTCAGATAAACTGTATGAATCCCTCACCAGTAAAATTCACAATGTGTGTTCATGTATGTGTCTCCAGCTGTGGATTGCAGTGTCAGCGCTATGGTTTTTACACCTAAAAGCTCCCAATCAGATCTACATCTAACGGTGGACCCTTGATTTGAAACAGCACAGACCCCATTAAACACGTCTTTTTCATAATTAATGTGACATTTGTCTTGACAGTAAATAATACTGAAAAAAGCAAAGCCTGTCAGTTCCTGAAAAAAACAAGATCAGATGGATAAGCTCAATTTCCTGCTGGAGCAAAACATGTAAACAAGCTGTTAGTGTCTGTGTATATCCCAATATGACCGCAGGCAGCAAATGTGGAGGTACTTTAGAGCAAAGAAGCATCAGAACAACCTAAAGTGACCTGCTTGCAGCCCTCAGATACCAAAACCTCATGCAGGATTTCATGACATTAAAAGGACAATTAGAGGAGGCCTGATGTCGACTGGCTGAAGCTCATACATGCTGAGCAGCGGATCCTTGTTCACTCCCCTGCTCTCTCTACACTGTCTTGTCAAAGGAAGGGGAAAGCCCAAAACATAAATCTTTAAAGGCCACATTTACAGCTAAGGTAAAGATCCAGTTAATACTTGGTGTAAATGGGATTACTAAGATTGGAAAAACAAGCTTAAGACAAACACACGTTCAGGTTGTTGAAAATGTCAGAATAATACGGAGGCCAGAATGTTTGTGCCATTTATTTTCATTTTTGGATGCCATTCTTGTTCATGAGTATAAAAAAATAAAACTTTCTGTAATATTTCAGCTCAACTTTTCTTTCTTTCTGCTTTTTATGCCTCATTTCCAGGTGTCCATTTGGATGCAGGTTGTTCCTGATAGAACTGTCTTTGGAGTAGCTGGTAATTTGCTATTATAAAAAACATACTTTAGAAAAAAAGGCAGAGTTTGTCTTCTTTTAACCAAACCACAAAAGGGTTAAAATCATTTTAAAGTTTAAAAAGCATTGATCAAACAGCCACACACTTGTACATGCAGGGATACATACTGAAGTGATCCTACAGGCAATTTAAAACACTAACCTCAACCTGCTCGCACCACATGTCCAGGTTCTTGTGCAAAGCTTTAGAGACTTAGTCCTGCACCTTTCATTTATACAGCAGCCCAGCAAATGCAGACACAATCTGCAGTGAGATAGAAATGTACAGATGTAGGGAAGAGAAAAAGAACAGAAGAGTAGAAGGACAGGAGTGAAACAATGAAGTCAGCTGTGTGTCTCCAGTATGTACATATTTCAGTCCTGTGTCCAATATCGATCCATTTACTGTGAGTACTTACACATACATACTGTAGAAGTTGCCATAACCAGACAAGGAAGAACCCACTGAGAAAAAGAATATTTAAAGCTGTCATAAGATTAACACTTCCAAATATCCTTCTATCTTTTTTGCTTGCTTGGGGTCAAGTCACAGTGGCAGCAGGTTAAGCAGTGCATAACAGATGTCCCTCTCCCCAGTAACATTCTCCAGCTCCTCCTGGGGGATTACTGGGACATTCCCGGGCCAGACGAGATACATAATCCCTCCAATGAGTTCAGGATCTACACGGGGTTCCCTCCCAGTTGGATATGCCTAGAAAACCTCTTAACGATGACAACCAGGAGGCGTCCTAATCAGACACCTGAGCCACCTCGGCTGGCAGTGACTCCACTCCATGCTCCCTCGGGAAATCCACATTTATTTTTCTTATATTGTCTTGATTAGATTATCTGTGCTTTATAGTTTATAGTTCAGTTCAATTTAATTTTTTTTTATATAGCACCAAATCACAAAAACTCCCTTTTAACTGGAACCGGTTGGCGTACGGGGGGAGCAAAGAGACGATAAACACTGGGCAGGTCGGTGGGGTCAGCAGCTGCAAATCAGAAACATGCAGCTCTGGAATCGGAAATATCTGCAGAAAGGGACAGTGGGGATGAAGCACGAATTACAATAGAGAAAAGACAAAACCTTAATGCCATGCAATAGTGGCATATAAATGCATGGAGAGTGAAAGAGAGGAGGTTTTAATGAGATCATACCAGCAAAGTTCTGACGTTCAGAAAGAGTTGTCTTAACAGGTGCTCAGGATCAAAAACACGAGACTGTGAGAAACTATGTCAGGGATTCTTTGGTTTCTTTAAAGTTTAATGTTAGTAAGTAATTCATAGATGAATGAATGGGTAATTCATGCAAACACAGAACTACTGTTGTGTTTCACTGTGGGTTTGTTCTGTGCTCCGTACCAACAACATACAGATCTACCACTCACGTACGGATTTACAATTCAAGCTGCCTACTTGCTGCACATACCAATAATTAATACTCTGTCCAACAGATTTCTACAGAGCACTTATTATTTTAAAAGGATGCAATTACTGGCTCAGAAATTGCCGTAGTCTCATGAAATTGGTTGTAATTGTAGGTCTCATTGGAAGAGCCTCGGTTTTTATTTATTTAGAAATAACAACACAAGGAAAAGGGCAGCTACCTTTATTTAAAATCATTTTCAAAGAGGAGAATGTTTTAGATCATAAACTACATTCAAGGATTTAGCTTTCTTAAAATATTGTTGCTGTTTTTTTTTTTTATCAGTGTAGCAACATCAGTGGAAAAACATCTTCATCGTATCTGTTTTTAAATATCTCCTGTCTGCACTTGCTGGAGCTCGAGAGGCATTTCTCCACGGTGAGAAGAGAGGCTACTTCACAGCCTACAGAAACTTGGAAATACGATTATGAACTTTCATTTTAAATTCTGTTCAGACTTAGACAGTTTGCAAGTGGCAGATAGTCAGAAGAGACAAAAATAGATTCTATCTTGGCTTTACATACGAGAAAAAAAAACCCTTTAATTAAATAACTCACTTGATGTGCGACGGTTTATGGGACGTATTTTAGATTTGACAGGTGTAACGTGATTTAAGACAGAAATATTTTTGACATATTTAAGGCTTTAGATATTTTTATATGGACATTTTTCATGTAAAATAACTGCCATTATATTAACTGCAGGCCCACCAACAAAGAAGAAATAGCAGAGGGTGAAAAAAGTAAATCTTTTAGTAGATATCCAGCTATTTGTCAGCTAACTTAGTGTTGCATTGTTGTGTTATCAATCATAAGTCTACTCACCTGCAGCGCATGCCAATACAGACTTCTGTGTTGGCTGGTCAGTCTAGTAGGCATCAATTTAAAATCACCAATACTTCAGCATTCACATGACACTGAGACAAACTCCTTTTTGGTTTTTGCTGAAGGGCTGCCTTTCCTCATTCCCTTTGTTGTCAGCCTACAGATGGAAACATGAACTCAGCATTTAATCTGAATAGTTTCTACATCACTCGTAATATTACAAAAAACAACAAGCCCACTGTAGAAGTCGGCGTACCTCACCATCATAACACTTATAGGACTGGTTCAGAGATAAGGTTGCATCAGCTCTGGGTTACATTATAGTGTATTGATATTGTCATTTCCCTCCAAGGTGCCTGCTTTTATGTTACGGGTGTACACAGGCAGTCTTGTATTGGACGATACAGTTTAACCTTGGAAAAATGTGTGAGTGTGCATTAGGTGTCAGTGCTAATGACACATTTATTCCTAAAGTACAACACTTTCATTGGCCAATGAGAAATGGAGGAGCTGAGTTAAGCAATGATTTTGCAGTTTGTACACTGTGTACTTGGGATCTACTGCTTCGACTCTCTGCAGTCGCTGGTAGTCGCCACATTCAGAGGAGGCACTGCTGTCTGCACTTTTGGGTGTAACGATGTGACAAAACCTGTGTCAAAACAGAACGCTGCTGTGTATCACCAAGGATTTCATTATAGCGCTCCACCACTCACTTCTGTCTGAAGCTATACTGAATGAGAGAACTGTGCCTTTGTTTCATTTAGCTTATGTTTGCATCCTATGAAATTATTTCAATAGCTCTGCTTTTGCTCAAACCAAGGTGAAACTAATAAATACAATAACAACACCTCAGGCATTCCACTTACGTTTAAATGTTTTGCAAATTGACTAATCAAGAAATAATAGACGGATTAGTCAATAATGAAAACAATCATCAGCTCCAGCCTTTAACTGCACCACAATACCAGACATGTTCTGCATGTGTGCCATTTAAATCCAGCGTGACATGTCTCGCTGCACGACAGAAGTATTTGACAAGATGATTGTTAGGCTTGTAGAAGCAATTCCACCTGTGCTTCAGTCAAGATAAAAGAAAAAAAAAAATAGAAACAATCTTTTATTATTTCACATGTCAGGCACCAAGGCAGATCAATCAGTTGGTAAAAAGTACTTTTGTCAAATTTAGAATATAAAAAGTCCTATTTTTCACCCCGTGAACAATCCACATTAAGTGCGAGGGAAAATGACATGTTATAATTTAAAATGGACAAAATTACTTCACAATGACGCTTGGCTAGCTGTAAAAAAAAAAACAAAAAACATCAATTCAGTTGAAGTATATTTAATTCTGGAATTTAAGTGGACGACATATGAAAAAACAAAAATCAAAGAATTCGCAGATTCCCAATTTATTTGTTCAGTACTGATGTTTAACATTGCCAGTGAGATACACCTTTATCTTGGCTGCAGACAGAAGAGAACATACAGACCAAACCCGACAAAGAACACATTTTCCTCTAAGGCAGAGAGATGGGTTGAAAAACTCATAGAAGCGAGGAGGAGGATACTTTGAAAGGATTTTTTCGTTTTCCTCCTCCTCTCTGGAAGCACTGAGTGGTGAAACAATCCCACTGGTGAGAGTGAAGCACCCAAGAGACCTACCCTATGTTTTTGATGGAAGGCAGTCATGCTTAGCAAGACATGTCAAAAACTACCTGTGGTTAGGACCACAACGCAGCGAGTGGTAAAAGCGACACTCCTGGTCAGGATTTTTCATTTTCCCCGCTAGTGGGGCTGCAATCATAAGGTCTCGTATTCCCTGACCGGTTAGCAGAACGAGGTGCGAAGTGGGCAGTCACAACTACAACAGATGTGGTAATATCTCTGTGGCAGTAGCACATCTTGGACAGCGGTATCCACACATAGAAGTCCTTCATGGTTAATGCTGGCTTGTTGCGCTAAACAGGTGTTGGTGCAAATACTGTATATTTCAGTCTTCTTGTCAAAATTTTTATGGGATGTAGGTGCACCATAACATTTTGGTGCAGCATTTGCACAAATCCAGTCTCTGCACAGAAAGCCAGAAACACATGAAATGCTTCACCAAACACAGGCATTCATATACATCTACTTGTGAATTAAACTATTGCTTTGAAAATAGACTTTACACCTAAAGACAGACTGAAAAAATTCATCAAGAGCCAAAAAAATGAGCCACAAACAGAAGCTTCTGCTCACATCTCCGGTGGATGTTGACACACTGACAAGAATAGCAGCGGATGCAGCCAGAAAACTGGGGTTAAGATAAAATGGTCAACCAAGGAGAGATTTTCTTCAACAATTTTCTTCTTTCCTCCTTTGTATCTGTGGGTAACACATGCCAGCATATCTTTCTCCTACCAGCCTCATAAGATTTTCGGAGGATTCGCTGGACTTTGATTTTTGTCTGCTGTGAGAACAAACACACGAACAGGAAGCCCTTTCAACTGTTGAAAACAATCAGAAAACTTTGCGAAATCCTAAAGCTGTCAGCGGCTGGTAATTTCACCGGATGGCGAGTTTTGTTGTGGTAGCATTCAGTAAATTGACTGATTAAAAAAACCCAAAAGACGGACAATGTTCTGGGGATTTCAGTAAAGGTATTTCTATTCAAGTGACAAATGTGAATGCCTACAATAATGTGTCTGGAACGCTGACAAAAGCAGAGCCTAGTAAATATGGATGTGTCTTTTGTTCACAGGTGTGCTGGGTAAAACCACCTCAGGGGAGACCATTCTCGGTGTTGACATTTTCATGGGTGGAACTACGGCGTGAGAAAGACAAACTCATGAATAGAAATAAGTGTTTGTATGGATTATTGTACTGGATGTGGATGGCTTTTAATGAGAGGAAAACACAGACAGAAAGACCGAAGTGAGTGAAGGTGACTGACAGAGAACAATAAAGAACGGTAAAGTCCTAGGAGGTTTTAACCCACTTAGTGTTTTTGAACCCAATGAAGGTATGTATCAGTACAAGCAGGCTCATGAATATATATCAAACAGAGCCATGCAGTCTGATCAAGGTCTGATCTCAGGTGACAGAGCATCACTTTTGTTGTTTTCTGTCATTCAACTAAGCTTTCAGAGTTCGCTGTGCCTTTTTCATGTCACACATTTTGAATTCAATGAAATGTATCAGATGCAAGTGTTCAGTGAAGCTGCAGTACACAAAGTCTGTGTAAAGATAAAGAACCAGAGCGAACGCAGTTAAATAAAGGTTCCTTTTATACCAAAGACTGGTTCACAATAAACTCAATAGTTTACAAAGAATGACTGCTTCGAGCATTCAGAAGTATGGACGAACAGAAAGAAAGAATTTCAGTTCAAGATGTTTAATAGATTGTTTAGAAAAATGTCATTCTTGACAGCATTTTTTATTTATTTTATCTGTCAGGGTTACTCCAGACCTCAGTGTCTGTCTGATAAGTTCTTCAGTTTTGCCATGTAACTGAATGAAAGACTGAAATCCATGATATTAAACCACATCTGGCTCTAGTAAACAGTGTCAACCTCGTAGACATGGTTGCAAATTTTCTGAGTACATTTCATGAGTCATATCAAACACACTTTAAGTTTTCGTATGCTGTTTAATAAAGATAATAATTAATACAGTACCTTTTAAAAAACAAGACTGCAAAGTACTTCACAATACAAAACACGATGAAAATAATAAGAACTAGAACTCATGATACTAACAAGCGAAAATAATAACTAAATACAACAATTGCCATCTGTTAAGAAAACTTACAAAACAAGGGTTAGGAACTCTTAGCAAAGCACTGCCAGAGAATCTCAAGCAACAGTCAGGCTTATAGGAAGTTAGCAGATCACAGATAAAGGCTAGACCAATCAAGACTTTAAAAATAAGCCATGAAGTCTTAAAATCAATTTTGAAACTCACAGGTTACCAGTGAAGGGCAGCCAGGATTGGTGTAATGTGGTCGCTTCTCTTTGTGTGTGTTAAAAGCCTGGCAGTAGCGTTTTCTATCAGCTGCAGTCTTTCACTGTTTCACTTGCTGGTACTAAAGTGAAGTGAATTGCAATAGTTGAGTCTGGAAGAGATAAAAGCATGGATGCCCTTTTTCTAAACCTGCAGAAGAAAGGAATGACCTGATCTTTTTTGGCCGTCTCAGCTGGGCAAAGCAGGATTGCACTACTTTAGTCAGCTGTGCCTCCAAGGTCAAGTCAGAGTCGGATATTCAGATCAAATCAAATCAAATCAAATCAAGTTTATTGTCATTTTGCTGTACCTACACAGTAGTACAGGCAAGATGAGAGAGCGTTTCTTCAGGATCATTCAACTAGCAAGTTTTGCGGAATACACGTCTGGGATAAGACACTAAACGTCCTGAAGGGGGCGCTGTGTCCATGCGCTCCGCCATTCATTGAACATGGTGAACCTCTTCAGGTCCTGGTAGGTCTTCAGGGACACAAACGATGGTGTGACGATGGTGAAGCTGCAGATGCTGCCCAGAGCTAGCTGTCTGTCTGTATGCCCAGAATAATGTCATCCCCTCCAGCTGTATGTCCATCTGGGATGTAGTCATGGAGCCATGTTTCTGTTAAAGCAAACACACAGCAGTCTTTCCGCTCTCTGCGGGTTTCTCAGCAAACGTAGCTCGTCCAGCTTGTTGTCGGGGGAGCGGACTTTGGAGAGTAGGTGCAACGGTCCTGCTGGTCTGGAGAGGTTAGCCTTTAGCCTAGCATGGATCCCGGCTCTCTTCCTCCTCCTTTGTTTATGTTCGTACTGTTTGCGATTCCTCCTCTCTCAGGTAACTGCCGACATCGTCTCCGATTGGACTCCGTGTTTGCACAGCATGTCCAAATCACAACCGATCGCCGCAATCCCAGCACCGTTCACTGTCCTGACGCCCAGCAAAGTCTCCTGGTCACACGTTTTGCGGAATGAACATCTGGGATCGACAAGACACTCAAAACATTCACTTTCATTGTCTCCTGAAGGGGCCACTGCGTCTATGCGCGCCGCCATCACCATGGCAACTACAAAACAATAAATGCTAATAAAATATTACACTTAGGCTGCAGACCTCTCAACAAACGTCATTAGAAAAAGCTTGAGGAGAGATTATTAAAGAAGCTAGTGAGGAGGCCAGCGGGGGTAGATATATTTAAAAATAATTTGCAGGAAAGTTTTGGACGTCTAGTTTTAAATCTTACAGTATATAGTATCGTACTATATAACTGGGGTTCTCAACCTTTCTGCTGCCAAGGCCTTCCTGTGTCCGATGAAAAAGTCCAGTGAAATTAACCAATCCATGGCCACATCACAGACACCAACATATTTCTTCAAATTGCTTATTAAGAAATGATTTGACACCACGTGGTCCACAATGTGACGGTAAAACCTTGAATTACCAACTAACCTGGTTTGTGTCTTAGCAGCTGTGGTTTAGGCAGCGGTGGAGGTTCAGATTCCAGCTTCTGTACATTGTCACGCAGGCCTAGCATGCAGCATATGGTCCTGGAGGAATAATGTCATTTAGCTTCTATTTATTTATCTTGGTTTAGCTAGTCAGCGAGTAGAACAGCAGTTCACCACTTTCAGTCGCCTCTTGACAAACAAGCAGTTTGACAGAAACTGCTCCATCATTTCTTTTATTATTTGTAAAAGTGAACACTTGTCAGTTTGTGGCACCAGGTTGAATTAACAGTTGTTTTGTCTCTACATTAAAAAAAGAAACATTGGCAGCCTAATGTTAATTCTTTTTCTAAAGTTTTTTTGTGCTATTTTCTCTTTTCTTTACTAGATATCATGAGGAGAGACAGGAAACGTGGCAAGAGAGAAAAGGAATGACATGCAGTAAATGCTCAAGTTGAATGGGAAATCAAAGCAGGAACTACCTGCTTGAAGACATTTGCTCGATGCGTTATATGTTCCAACCACCCGGCTATTGGATTACCCTAATTTTAGTCCTTCCAATCTAATCTGATGTCTCATGTGACAAAGACACATCTTACAGTAAATAAGTTCAGCTGCTCCCAGAACACGTGTGCCCTGTAACAAGTATATTTATAATTACTGTAATGCCGTAATCACACTATGTAAAAAACAGAGAGTGCTAGAAAAGGGCAAGTGAGAAAGACCTTGTGTGTGTTGGTATGTGTGAAAATGTGTGGGTTAGAGCGTATTTATGTCATGGTATTTCTCTCTGGGTATTTGAGCATTTGATATGCCGTGTGTAGAGTGGTGACCTGTGATAAAGCGGCAGACTGTGGAGTGTCATGGGAATTACAGCAGCGCATCGTGGTCGATTGCTCCTGCTACCCAAGTATTGCTTTAAGTAAATGGTAAATTCTGTAGGACGGAGCGCTGTTCTCCAGAGGCTGTGACACGGGATGGATTGTTTGCCGTGTGCATGGATGTGTGATCGAGACGCACTCCCAGAGACCACACGTGGTCCTTTCACCTGCAAATGTTCTGGTAATATTCTGCTTTCATTTCTGGTGGAACCACTGTCCATACTAAGACATCATTTGCTAAGTCGTGACATGGTAAGATTTTAGTTTTTGTAATGTGTTAAAAACAGAAGACGCAGTTATGAAGGTCATAGTCAACAAGGTCAGTATCTCAAAACACTCTAAGATAAAACATTACGAAAAATCAAAGAGTGAAAAATTAGGTGCCGAATATAAATCAGCTCCCTTTTGAATATGCTTCAGAGTTTATTATTGCATAACATGTTGGCCTCCAGACAGGCGGTTTAATAGGCATTCGACACTTAATTTCTACCCAACACTTTGGCATACACGCTGGTCAAAGTATTCATGACACTTGTCCCGAGCTTCCCCCTTTACATAATGTGGAGCGGAGCATGACAGCTGCATTAGCAAAATTCCTGAAAAGATCCTTTTATTTTATCCCCAAACGGCTCATCCTGCTCAAATCAAATTTCAAAGGCTTGTTCATTAAAGTTAAGTATGTCACTAGTAATTCCAGAGTGAATTTTTATTTTGATCTGTTTTGGCTGCTGCAGTTGTGCAATAAATGTACTTCAGTCACTTATGATCCTGAGTCTCACATCGTTTTTTTTTTTTTTTTAAACCTGCTAATGGCATGTGGTCTCTGTCTAGATAAATTATGTGGATAATTACATTGTCAATTACATGTCCTAGCTGTACGTGCACCGCAATCAGATCTCTATATGCATATTAGTGAGGAGTATCTGGCAGGCTTGTCCAAAATAAAAAAGATCCAGATCAAAGGAAGTAATGTGAATGCCTTTACAGTACCTACAACTATGTGTCTGAACAAGCTTTAGACTCGTTTTACCTATAAATTACATTATATTTTTCTATGGTTAAGCATTCTTCTCTAGCCAATACATTTACTTCCCATTTTTATTGTGATTATTTTATTTAACAATGCTGCATTTTAAAGCAGCCTGTAACTCTTTTCAAAAAGTAAAAGTCTTTTATATTATTTGTATTACTACGATTTCCATTTTGGAGGAAACTTTGCAGAATTCTGCATTTTATGTAGCTTGTGTTGAATTATTTGCTGATGAAGTTGAGTGAGTGGGAGGAAGGACGATGTGGATGTATTAGCTGTATTTTCATTTTGTATCGGCAACATTTCACAAAAGGCCAGCACACACCATATAACCTTCAAAGGCTTGGTATATATCTGTACAATCATGCAACACAGAAGACTCACCTGTGGCAAGCATGGAGGCCATTGCTGTCTTGAACTTGTCTTTAGCCTTTTTCATCTCCTGCTCACGCTGACTCTTCTGTGATGAGGCAGTTGGAGGACTGGATCATGGAGGAGAAGTTGATGGTGTTCCTTCCACTTCCAACCTGTACACACATCGGTTTAGGAAACGTATTTAGGGAAGCAGAGAGGAGTTGAGGTAAGCAAGGGGCAAGTCTGGGTGAAAATGAACATGGCAAAGTGGAAAAAAAACAACCCACAATATATTTAACGTCCTCTAAATAAAAGTAGTATGAAGGAATAAGGTGCTTACAAAGTCTAATCTTAGAAAAAAAAAGTGCTGTCTTTACAAATTCTGTCATTTGGCAAAAATAGGAGGAAAGTGGAGAGTAAAAATGGGAGGAAGACAGAAAATTGAGGCCAAAATCAATACCACAGAAGTACAATAACAGAACAGCATCTGCAACCTAAGAGTCGTCCAGCAAAAAGGGAACCTGAGAAAAGAGTTAGGGTCACCATGAGCAGGGAAAAGCTGTCTGTGCAATTTTTTTTCTGGAAACGCTGAATATTCAGGGACATGCAGGAGGCAACAAGTTCAACATGAACCCAAGTGAGGAGAACATTTCCCATAAATAAATAAGGAGGAAGTAAAGTAAAAGAAAGAAAAAAAGTAGAAAAAAAAATTGTGTTAAAGTCCCTAAACCCATAAAAATTCATGTCCATGTATCGAAATTACATATTTTTCCATAAAAATAATATAAAACTACAGTGGGAAGTTGGAATATTGGACATACATATTCAAACCGGATAACCGATTCCTAAAAAACAAAAAAAGGAAATAATGAAAGAAAGCAGCACCTCACAAGTAGTTTTGTTCAGTGAAAGCTTGCTGTATGAATCCATGATTTTTTAGGACTGTCATTGGGACACTTCATCTTCAGCCTTGTCATTGCTTATTTCACTCATGATGGGTCTTCTAGCATATAAAAAACTCCATATGGTTTACCATATAGATATGTGTGGAGGGAGTGTTTAACATTTAGATCAAACCCAATACTAAAATGTAATTTATTTCATGATTGTACATTGATTTAATATTGGTGCTAGCTTAGCATCATCTTTTCAAATTGTTTTGGATGAGAAAAAGCAGAAAAAAGGGCAAAAAATTAGACGAACACAACCTCAAGAACTTTTCTTGGAAGGAACAAATGACCGAGTGAAAAACTGATCACATCTACATACTACACATAAGAGACCAGAAGGTTAAATAAGGAGAACAAATTGCCAAACATCGACAGAAAATTTTATACAGCTGCTGTTTGCTGAGCGCAGAATTCCTGCTTTGTCTGGTGAATAATCAGATGATGTCAGGAGACTTTATTGATTTCCATCGTTGTTATTCTGCCGTGGTTGCCCCGTCCCCCGGTGCCTCGCTGTGCTGCCTACAAGTCGAGGCGAACAGGAAGGATTACGCTCCCACACAGCGACGTCAGCACGCAACACACTCCCTCAGACAGGCTCCACACACAACATACACAAAAGCTACATTTGCATCATGTACAAACACATGAACATTACTTACAGTCTTCACAGAGCGAGCAGCTGGAGGGGTTTATGCGTATTTAAGCTGCGTGCTGCAGATGCTCTCAATTTCTCTCTGTCACTCTTGGCCACACACACACTCGTACATTCACACACACACACACACCGGCACACTGTGAGGTCCATCAGATGGCTTGCCTGAATGATGATCTATCACAGCTACAGATATTGAATCAAGGTGTTATCTCATGAATCCCTGAGGTGTTGCTGTTTGTTTACAGGCAGAGTCGGGTCTCATAATACATGCCCCCCTGCAGCCGCATTATTAATAGACAATCTGGATGAATATTAGTGGTATTCGATCACTGACAATGGCCACAGGCAAGAGAGATTTGGATTCTCATTTCTAGTCTTTAGCTGAGGCATTACCTGAACATAAATACACAGTAAGATAGAGTGAAGTCTTTGGAAGAATGCGTCACCTTGGCTGATCAGAAACTTACAAACTTCCTTGCCTCTCTGCGTTTGTCTTCTTACCCACGAGTCAGAGCCATTCTGACGAGGAACAGATGGCACAGTCGCTTTCAACTTGCAGGAAACAATCCAGAACACAATAATTTCGCCCGACAAAAAGATGCTATTTCTCTGCAGAGTGTGTCATTCGATAAACACAGAGAATCTCTGTGAACAGCTGTAAGAAAGAGACGCTCGCTGTAAATCTGTGAAACGTCTTGGCAAATGGTGACACATTTAGGCACAAACATAGTTTTCCTGAAGATGGAAAGTTGCAGAAAAATAGTCAAACTAAATCAGCCATATGAATAATAAAGGTCTTTTTACCACACAATTACCAACCCTATAATTCTCTTGAGTGAGAAGTGAGCGAGTGTCTTCCTAACTTTGATGTTTAAGAAAGGAGGGAAGGGTTAAGACAGGGATGTCACCTGGGATCAACAGGGAATCCTCCGCCACAGATGTTTGATTGCATTGAGAATCCACATGGATCAACAAGATATTCTCACATCCCAGACGAGCCTCCTGAACAGCCTCTCCTTATATGTGCTCTGAGCACTGATTCAGGACTATACTCAAGTGAAATTACAGAACAGCTCCTTGAAGTCAGAAATGATTAACACGTATCAAGTCTCTGAATTCTCAGGAGGAAGTATAAAGCACTTAAATAAGAAGAAGTCTGCAGACACTAAAGAACATTTAATGAAATGTCAAGTGTGTTTAGATTAGTGTCGCTGCTGGAAATAAATTCAGAATCAACTTAAGTACAATTTCATACCTGCGTTGATGTCCGTATTTGACAGTTGTGCAACAAGTTACTTCTCAACTTCTGAAGACTTAAATCGTTTTAAATCCAACGGAAAGCGCTGCTGATTATTTGGTTCATTTGGTGAATCAACATAAAATACAGCGCAGTGAAAAAGTATTTGCCACCTGCCTGATGTCTTTCTGCCTCCATACACTTAAATGTTCTAGATCATCAAATCCACAAAACACAAGCTGCAGTTTTTAAATGATGATTTATTAAAGATTTGTTGAAAACTTATATCAGCTCTGTGAAAAAGGAATTGCCTCCCGAAACCTAATAACTGGATGGGCCCTTGGCAGCAACTGCAGTTAAACATTTGCGATAGCTTGTGATCAGTCTTTTTTTTTTTTAAGTTATTTTTTTTTGCCTTTATTACATTGGACAGTCAAAGCAGAGAGAGGAAAGTGGGGGAGAAGAATGAGGGAAGGGGTTGCAGCAAAGGGCCATGAGCGGGATTTGAACTCATGGCCACTGCATCAGAGACTATAGCTCCTGAACATGGGTCAGCAGCTCAACCAGGTGAGCTGAACAGGGTTCCTAAACATTTGAAATTTCAAAATTCCATACTTTTTCCAGACCCTAATTTCCAGACTTCTCGGTAAAAAAAAAAAAAAAATTCAAATAGTGAACTTAGTTCACTTGATGTTGTCGGACTTGGTCTCATGCTGGGTTTGGCCAAAAACGCTTGACTCTCAGTGCAGAGGATGCGGTGACAAGACGAAAATGTTTTTTCCCTGCATAAGACTCACAACCGCCGCCTCTCCCATGTTGGAGATGTCAAACAATTTCACACAACGTCTGCATTTAGCTTTCTTTATCCATTTGGGATCCTTATCCAACCAGTCTTTATATTTGGGATTTATGAGCCAGTCTTCAGAGAATTTACTTTACCCATTGTGAGTTCTGTCAGCGACCATACAAGACATTTTGAATCGCTCACTCACAAACTTTGTGAACATCACCTGTCTGTCGAAGCAGCAGTGAAACTTGAGGACACCTGGGCGGGTCAATGGGTTGGAAGAGGATAAGAGCAGAGAGCGGGCATTCAACTTGTCAATCTGCCCAGATGTTTTCTGGGATGCGTAGCCATGGATCTATTATATGAACACGTAGCCTACTGTGTGCTCTCACACAAACATTGTAGCTGCGCTGCTAAGGGCCTTGAAAACAGATCCATCCATTTCTTTTTTTAGATATTCATAGTTTATGTTGTAGAAAATAGAACAGTGGTAATAGTCTTGGAAACATGAATATTTTTCCATACAATAATTTCCATTTTCCATATTTTTCCAGACCTGGAAATTTATAAAATCAAATTCCATACTTTTCCATACTTTCCATACTTGCGTAGGAACCCTGGCTAAAGCTGCGGCCCCCGTGATCAGTCCATTACTTCACCATGGAGGAATGTTGGCCGACTCTTCTCTGCAGAATAGTTTTAATTCAGCTGCATTAGATGGTTTTCAATCTGAGTGTGCTCATCTGTCTCAATGTGTAGTCCTACAATAGACTGGTGACCTGTCCAGGGTGTCCCCTGCCTTCACCCTGAGTCAGCTGGGATAGACTCCAGCCCCCCGCGACCCTAATGAGGATTAAGCGATGTATAGATAATGGATGGATGGATGGATGGTTTTCAAGCATGAACTACCCTTTAAAGGTCTTGCTACAGCATCTCTAGCTCAAGTCTGGACCTTGACCCAGGCTCTCAAAACCTTAATTTGGTTCTTTTTGAGCCATTCAGAGGTGGACTTGCTTGTGTGCTTTGGGTCATTGTATTGTTGCATATGCTATTTGTGCTTGATCTTTAGGTCATAAACTGATGGGCGGATATTCTCCAGGAGGATTTTCTGATTCAATTTCATGTTTGGATTCAACAAGCCTGGCAGTAATCATACATGGGTGTGGGTGGGGAAACTGAACCCAACTAGCAAATTAATTCGATCCATAGATTGGTAGCTGAGGGAGCATTACATTATCCACTTGGGAAAGGTGGGGCTGGACAGCTATGTGAAAAACTAAAAGTCATATATTAACATGCTGCATATACAGCTACACACACTAAAAAGCTTGACAGTAAAAAAAAAAGAAAGAAGCGCAACTGGAACTAATTTTAATCATATTAATAAACAAAATGCTATTTGCTAATTTGTCAATATAACATTCACCAATTCTAAAAAACACTGATGGGAAGGTTCATGATGAAAAAATATTAGAGCATCTACAGACTAGAACTTATGGTGGTGCTAAGTAAAAGGCTAAGGCAGCACTTAAGTTACTGAAATGTATCCTGAGGGGTGTCTGTTGTTAGTCACAGACCAAATATGAACTGATTAGAACTTTTCATGTTTGGTTGCATGATATTTGTACAAATGCATTTGTCATGTATGCATGTGTCTCCTTTCATCTTCAGACCGGTGGACGATGGGAGATTTCTTCTTTTTTATTGCTGCTGGAGCTAAACTTGAGATAGGAGGTAGAGGTTTGATACAAATTGAGACAAATGAAGAAAATTAGACATAGAGAGCACAGCGGACATGAAAAAGTATCACAGTAATTCAGTGACTGGATGAGAGTGTCAAATGAAATATTAATTTCTATCAAGTACATCCTCTGATTGTGATGTACAGTAGATAGACACAGAACAGAAAGCACAGATAGGCAGATATGCACTGATAAGAACACAAAGGGATAAATCGATCAACTTGTCCTCATTTTCCTCCTGATAGGAAGGAACAAGCTGATCTTCTTTGTTCTCATTGTCCTGTTGGTGCAGCGACACTCCAGAGACCTGATATATATACAACTTTGGGCAGAGTTATGACTAAATCTCTGTGTACACAAAAATACTGAAATGTGCATTTTTTTCTTTTTCTTTTTGCAAGATAAAGCAAATTCAATCATTGCAGAACTGGATGCTCGTGCACAGGTCCTGTTTCTACTCTGAAAGTTCACTGTAAATGAATGCGGAAACACCCTTCAATGCCCATTTGCATGTTGATACCTGCGTCTGCTCTGCTGCTCGTCAGACCAATTAATACTGTGAAAGAAGCTGTCGCATGTGCAAACATCTGCCAACAGCTGTCATAACTGTAATGACTTTTATGCACAGCTATGGCATTTATAATCCCTTATTAATTCATAATATTCACTGTAAAAAAAAAAAAAAAACTTCACAAAGCATTTCACAGTTACCATATATGGTAGCTTTATTAATCTTGATTTGCAACATTTTTTTTAAATCACAAAAGTAAACATATCTTGAAATGTCCCTCAGTAACACCCTAGGGTTGAAAGAATTTTCATTCTCACAGTATTTCAAGGAGTGCCCTTTAAAGGGTTAAAAGTTTTTTCTTTTAATTAGATTTTTTGTTTTTAGACTTAGCCGCTAATATTGAATTTTGATTAAAATAACAGTCAGAGGAACCTTCAACAACGCTTCATCTCCACCTCATCATATCACACGCATATCCTCACTGCACGTTCCTGTTTGGCACAAACCAGTTTATGTCGGTAAATTGGCTTATGCATGGCTTTTGTGTGTACACATTGTTAATACATGTGGCCCCAGGTGCACCGACAGATGCACCGACAGACAAAAGCAAAAGCTGAGTAAGTCACTTGAGCTTTTTACTCTACATGTACAAGAGTGTGAAACACTAATTACATTGATAGCCCTGGATCATCCCACTGCCTCCCACCTGACACTCAAAGCTCATTCTGCTGTCTGTTTGTGGGAGTAAAGTCCAATCACACTCATTTTGTTAATTGATTGGTCTGAATGATCTGTGAGAGGCTGCTGTGTTTACAGCGAGCTGTGCAGGCTAAAACAAGGGTGGGGGGGAAAAAAAAGAAAAAGAAAAAAAAAAGCTCAGAAAGCCCTGGGCCAGGCTTTCCTCCCAATACATATGAATGCGCACTAACATCAGAGGAGAGAGGAGATAAAATCGGATATCAGCACAAGCAGGAGAAAGACACGAGTTTGGGGTTGTTACTCGAGTCTGCTCTTCCTGCTCAAGGCTCTTGGTTTGCTTCAATATTTTATAAGGGGAGACCTTTGGGTGCAGAGAATGCTGTGATGTGTATCTGTGAATGAATGTTTGTGAACATGTGTGCATTTCAGGAGAAGAGCCTGGAGTGTACTGAGAGTAATGATACGTATATGGGAACGCTCCACAGGTTTGTCACAGGGCTAATATAGGGACTCATAGCTCCAGTTCGACTATAGAAAATGGGTCAACATTTCACACATGCACAAAGACACACCAAGCACACACACACACATTAAATAATGCAGAGCGCATTATTGCAGCAGTCAGTGTTTTGAATGGACTCTGTGAAGAAGGAAAATATGGCCACCTATTCATATAGATAGATTTGAGGGCTTCTGTGCCGGAGAAGCTGCTGGATGGAGATTAAGGGAAAAAAAAATCATAAGCTGGTGTCACATGAAGAGCAGAAAGACTTTTCAAAGCAGCATCCCATTACCTGAAGGACTTCAAATGTGAGAAAATTCATTTGTGCAGTGATCTGGCCCTGTTGCTGTGTTTGTGAAGGAACTATGAGGAGCTAATTTGATAACTGACTAACAGAGAACATGTAATATTCTAACAGAAACTTTGGATACGCCATACATAGTATCCATTCTATAGTGTATCTATAGTGTATTTAGTGTGTGTGTGTGTGTGTGTGTGTGTGTGTAGCTCTATTGTATTGCATTTCTCAGCTCTTTCTCTTTATAGTTTATTTGTTTGCTTTTTCTTCCTGTCACTTTTTTGTGCTCGTTCTTGTATCTATACTGCTGCAACAAGTGAGTTTCCCCATTTGTGGTGAAAAATAAAGTGCAACCTAATCTAATCTAATCTAATCTAATCTAATCTAATCTAATCTAATCTAATCTAATCTAATCAGAATATTCACCAATATTATGATATCATTCACTGACTCCAATGATGTGTGTCTGTGATTTTGATGCACATAAGATAAGACACCTAAATATACACTCTAGATACAGAACATTGAGTCAAGGAGGCCTCACGCTAAGAGAAAATGTGTCAGCTTCAGAAACAAGTTTGTGCTGATTCAAAGCCTCTTTGACACCTATTTTAAAAAATGCATTGCAGTAAAGGAATAAACAACAAAAGGACATTACAGACAAACGGGGATTTTTGGTAGATCTTGAGTCAAAGTTGTCACACAAATATTTTAAAAAGTAGCTGAGCTCTTACTTTCAGAAGTCTCTTTACACTTTCTAATGTCTACTTTTGTTTAAGTGACGTACAGTACTTTTGAAGCCAGTTGCAGTAATAAGGGAGCCAACGGTGGTAATGAGGAAAGAGCACCCGGTTCGTCTCAGCATTATCTACCCAGATGTCAGCGTGATCTGCAAAACTGCAATGATTTAAATTGGATACATCTGACTGGAGACTGAAGCACTGTCTCACCACCAGCACAGATTCTCAACCTTTTTCAGCAGATCTGTTCATAAATCTTAATGAATCCTGTATGTTACAGAAGCTTTTTGCATTTCTTTTAATAAAGTGCAGCTGTCTGATTATGATTCTGACATATGTACAGGTGTAGAAAACGCAACAAATATAGTAATAGATGCACCAATTCCTATTATGCACTTTAACAAGAAAAAAGGATAGAGATTAATATACAGTCATCCTTAAATGTAGTCATCCCCTCCCATTAAAGAAGGAAAAAAACAGCTGTCACTGAAAGAAGTTTAAATTGACTAAAGTAACATTAAATGAAACTTTAATGAAAACCATGACGTTGTTTTGAATTGTGGTTCAACAGAAATATTTAAAAAAAAACAAAAACAAAACTAAACAAACAAGCAAACAAGCATGATGGGACCCGTAAACTACTATTTTGTTGAACAACCCTTTGAGCCAATCACTGCAATCAGGTGTTTTCTGTAACTCTCAGTCAGACTTCTGCACCTGTTGACAGGTATTTCGGCTCACTGCTCATCAGCAAAGTGCTCTAATTTGTCCAGGACAGTTTTATATTTTTCAATTATTCTTTTCAAGCACAATTCAAAAGCAACGTCTTATTTCACTAAATGATAATTTAGCACATTTTTATTTATTATTACTTTTTTCAGTTTCTAGTTATTTAAGTGACTGTTGTGAATTTTGCCTTTTCTTTCATGGAAGAATATGAATACATTTGAGGACGACTGTACATCCATGAGACTATTATTTTGCGGTATTTTGGCCTCGTGACCAACTTGACTCTCTTGTTTCTTCAGTTCTACGTTCACTTCAAAACAACCAGCATGGAGTGCAGTGACTTTTCATCTACCTGTCCATCTATCCCCCGTCTATTTATCCATCTGTCAAATGGTCCTGAGTGAATGTGTGAGGCTGGAGAATTGTAGTACTGAGTGATATATATCAGCCCTTTCATTTCCATCAGAGTAAAGGTTAACAGCTCATCATTCTTCCTCTACCTGGGGTGAAGGAGTGCCGGGGCACACAGAGAGGGTTGAGCTCACTGATAGCGCCGGGCTGACAATACAAGTGGTCTCTACAGATTCAATATTGTCTGGGCGAGGAAGAAAGAAAGGTGTTATCTTCTGACCTTAAATAAAACATTACACACCAAAAACAAGAAGAATCGGGCCAACGGTGACAGTTTGAAATAAAGATAATAATAATGTGTGTAAAACGTTCGCTGTAAGGGTTCAGGGTATCGTGGGTTTACGAGTTGACAGTTCTTACCAAGGAGAAGCAAGGTCTGACCCCAGTAAACTACATATGTCAGAAGTTTATCTGGCTTTTTCTGATGGCAGCGTTATCTGTGAATAGTCCAAAGACTCTTCAGGGAAACTTTCAGGCAGCCACCAGCAAACACTATGATACATCCTGGAGGGTGCTCCCCTGTGGCTGCAGGCAGAAGGTCTGTCCAAGGAAAGAGATTCAATTGTTTCTGTTGTAGTTTCGACCTCAATCAGCATTAACTTCGCTGCAGGAAACATTCATGATATAGTTGGTTGATTAGTTATTCCAATTACTGAAGCCACATCGTCAGTTTTAGTTGAGAAACACTGAGCACAAGTTGTTTTGAGTGATAACATTACAAGAGTCATTTGTACATGATGGTTTATGAAGGAATGAATAAAGATTTTATTATATTGTTATGAATATAACTGGCACAACAAATGCAGAGTCTTAGTTATTATTATTGTTTGATCTGCCAGTCATCTTCTTGATTCATTTATTACTTAGTTTTTTTATATACCATGTTAGAAAATTGTAAACAAAATAAGTTTAAAAAAAAAATCGATCACAATTTCCTGGGATGGATTATGATGTCTTTGTCCAACCATCAGTCTAAAATCTGAGAGCATTTCATTTAAAATGGTATAAATTTGTGTGCTTACCTATTATGTTAAACATCTTTGAGTGTCTTGAAAAATGCTATATGATTAATATGTATAATTTGTATATTTTATAGAATAATGAGATAATATTATTATCATTATGAAACAGAGAAAAGAAAAACAGTAAATCTTCAGGCCAGTGAAGCTATTTTTCAAATAAATATTTTTGCCATATTTGCTTGAAAAATGACTTAAACAACCAATCAATCATGAGAAGGTTTGCCGACTCATTTTTTTTGGTCAACTTATTAAATAACTGTTTCAGCTCTACTTACAAGACACCACAAATTCATTTATGCAAAAATACAGAGTATCATTTTTAAACAATACTATAAAGTCCAAAGATAAAGAAAACCAATTTTAAGAATTTCCATAATCAGATTCTCAGAACTTCAAGTCTCTATTAATAATTGCTGCTGGCAAAACATGTGCTGTTTTGGAGAAACCAGCATAAATTCTAATTAAATAATCCACGTCTTCTTTTTCATGCTTTTCAGAAACCTGAACACATTAAAATTTAACAGCCACTTCAGTTTGGAATCATCTGCACGTCAACATGTATACGATTTACATTGAGTTCAAACATATGGATTCGCTCGGCTTTCCAATTATACTTCAGCTGAGTGGGTTAGCTTTCCTTTCATTTACTCCCCAAGACACCAATGTTTTCTTCCCAACTCTATTTAATGTGGGATGGACAGTTTGTCTTAAGCAATCCTCAAGAGGTTGATGTCACTTCTAGTCTATTCTATTTTCCTTTTTGTTCATTTAACTGTAAAGATATATTGTTGTTTGTGTTGGTTGTGATATAGATAGATAGATAGATAGATAGATAGATAGATAGATAGATAGATAGATAGATAGATAGATAGATAGATAGATAGATAGATAGATCTGGTTAAATAAAGGTAAATATAAAAAAAATAAAAATTAAATATTGGTTTAAAGTAAGCCAAATAAAACCAAAAGAAGCCGCATTCCACAATTAAAACCCCTCAAAACTCATAAAAATGAAAACACATTACTGTGGGTATGTCTTTTCTTTTTTATAAACCAGTCGAGAACATGACAGCTGACAGCTGACAGCATGGTCATTGTTGCTTTAAAATGACTCTACTTTGAGCCGTGTAAAAGGAATTAAAATTACATGCCATAAGGAGTATTACATGAGACATTTTTCACTTGCCAAAGTGTTTTTTCTTGACATTTGCAGTGCATTTAGTTCTACATCTCTTCCCACCTCGTAATAACATGCTTTAAGGCAGACTGATCTACTCTAAGAAACGAAAAAAACATCGTGCTAAAAGGTTACATGAGAAAGATTTCTAGACCATGCTGTAATGGAAATATATAATGGCGAGCGATAACGTGGAACAATACGCTTGGATCTGTGTTATATTACAGACATAATCGCGGTGCACCATCCCCAGCATGAAAATCTAATCCTTCAGGCCAGAGAGAGGTTGATCCGCTAGTGTTGATGATCAGAGGCATGAAGGACGTTACTGACTGAGCAAAGATAAATGTTGACTGATGTAATCGCAGAGAGATCAGGCTCTCGATGCTTGATATGTAGAACTGGTTAAGTCTGCATTGAGGGAGCTGGGAAACTGATGGATTCTAAACCATCTGGGCATGTTGGTACAGTTTTGGAACCTCTACAAAATGAAGCTTAACTTGAGTTTGGTGTTACTGCGGTTGACAGAGAGTCAAATTCATTTTTCTGGTTTAATGGTAAATGTAAGCACTGCTTAAATAAAATTGTTGTTTGAGGCTTAATGTTGTCTACCTTTTGTAATAACAAAATGAAAAATGCTGGAATTCTAGTTCACAATGCTTTAAGAAAACCCTACTGCATTTATAAATCACACCATTTTGTTTGGTTTACTTTGGTGTGAAAGCGATCATTCAAAGCCTGATAATAGCATGAATTCAAATCCATCTGCCGACTCTGGGAATTGACAAGAAGCGCATAAGAAATATGAACTCCAGGAAGTCACTGCTCCTCCTGCCCCATAAAACCACAGTCGCTGCTTTTCTTAATGCAATTTTTGTTAGTTTTTTTTGTTCATCTAAATTGAACAAATGAGACATAATGTGTTAATCAGCGAGCTTTAGAGAGGCTGGTGGGCCAGTTTTGTTACCTTTGGAACAGCGTCGAACAGCAATCCATTATTCAGTAATTACATTACATTACTAATCTACTAATCCCAGTAATGCTCCGTTAGGGTTGTTCAGTCTGCTTGTTCAGTGTCAACATCTATCGGTGAAGTCTCTGAATGTTTAGCTCCTATCAAGGAGGAGGAATAACAGAAGTAATTCCAAAGTTTTGTCATTAACAGATTGTACGGCTGCACGCTTGTTGCATGCTGCTAGTTTACTGAATGTAGACTCTTATTGTAAGGTTGCTAATCTTCTCATCTTAATCATAAGAAAACAGTTAATGTATCCATAAATATCAAACAATTTCTTGAAAAAGTAATGCTATCTACCCTTAACACATGGCACAATATGCCCTCTTATTAGGTCCAGTTGCAGTCCATCCATTCATCCATTATCTATACACCGCTTAAACCTCACGAGGGTCATGGGGGGCTGGAGTCTATCCCAACTGACTTAAGGTGAATGCAGGGGACACCCTGGACAGGTCACCAGTCTATCACAGGGCTACACTTAGAGACAGACAACCAAGCACACTCACATTCACACCTATGGACAATTTAGAATCACCAATTAACCTCAACATGTTTTTGGACTGTGTGGGAGGAAGCCGGAGAACCCGGAGAGAACCCACGCTGCACGGGGAGAACATGCAAACTCCACACAGAAAGATTCCGGTGCCCCCACCGAGACGCGAACCGACAACCTTCTTGCTGCGAGGCAACAGTGCTACCAACTGCGCCACCCTGCAGCCCCAGTTGCAGTCCCAACTCTTAATTAACTTTTTTCTCATGAGCTGTAAACACGAGAAAAAATAATTACACAAGGCACAGCAAAGTGCTGCATAATTTGCTGTGAGTCACTGGAATTTGATTTATCCATGTGGGTCAATGTAATGCTGATGACGCAGGATGACACGCAACACAACTGTCCAATGAATGAGTGAGCTGTCAGTCAGTATGACATCATATTAACACCTCTCGGTTATTTTTTAATAAGTCAGCAAGGGAACAAAACATGCCAGAATAACAGAGAAACACTATCTTGTGTGCTTCAGGAAAGGTTAGGATTGAAATACAGCAACTAAAAGAATTGGAAGTCCCAAGTAATTACATGCAAGGCATAAAAAATTGATTTAGAGAATGTTTAAGGGTATGACTAAGAAGCAGAGGTTAATCTACCTACCTACAAATGCAGCCTAAATGCTCCTTATGCATACAGTCAAATAAATTCTACCCATGTGTTGTAGGCAACATATAAAAGCTGAAAAATGATATCTTATTCTTGCAGCACCCATCATAAAATTATAGTGACATTTGCTTTCTGGCGCACAGAACAAAATGGACCCAGCAGTTATGTGGAAAGTATCTCAAGCAGAGCTGAAATGAAGGACTCATTCATGTACACTTTGAACTGCTGAAATCGCTTTCCCATGCCTGTAAAGCTGTGGCCTAAATCATAGAACTTTGCATCAATCATCTCCTAAATTAGAAAAAAAAATACACTGTACTTTTCATTCAGTACTCTAAAGGTAGGACATGAAATTTTTAAATTATGGGCCCAAGAGGAGCTATTATCCAGTCCTATAGCTGCGGCGCTGAGGAGCCTGTAGCAAAGTTATGGTAAAACACATCAAAGGTACTTTATGGCTCTGTCCTCCTCATGTCACAGCTTGCTCTGGCACAAGGCCCAAATGCCTCCGTCCCCTGACCTTGGAGATGATGATGGTATTAAAGCTGGAACATGCACGGCTGCGGTCTCGGTCGCACACTCAAAGCCACGACGCGCACACGCGGGAAAGCTCGCACGCCAACTGTAGGACAGCACCAAGGTGATATTTTCCTGCCTTTACTTTGCAGTCAGCTAAAACACGCCGCGGTTCATTGCACGATTCAGCATTAAATTACAATTTCTGACAGATTTAGTCTGATGAGCGAGGAGGACAATAAAAGGACAACAAGGTAACAATTTGACATTTAGCTGACATCCTTACTTCATAAAAGCCTCCCTTTAAAAACCAACAACTTTTCCCAGACACACTAGAGATGTGACTAAATTACCAAATGTTCGGCTTTGAAAGGAAGATGAAATCCCGACTGTGGAGTTTTTTTTATTATCTTTTTTTTTTTTTTTTTTAGAAATGTAGGCACGTAGACTGTAAGGTTCTGAAGGGCATCTTTGGTCTCTTACTTGAGGGTAATTACAGACAGACAAGCTTGACATCGATGAAAAAGAGTTGGAAATAGAAGCGCCAGAGGAAGTGAGGACCATTACAAACTCTCGCTGAGTGATTCCCTGAAGCAGCAAATGAAATGTATAGGTCTTCAGCACTTAAGAGCCAGACACGAAAATGGGTCTGTGCGTGTTTATTGAAATCATGGTTGCAAAGAAAGAAACGAAGACAGAAAGTCAAAAGTTAATCAAATCTGATGTTTTTCTGTATTGAGAGGAGACAAAGACTGTGCTGTTTTACCACTACATTATTGTTGTCCTTTTGTTTACAGTTAATCACTATTTCTACCATTTTCTAGCTGACACAATGAAAATAATTAACACTTCAAGCTATAATGAAAACTTTTTTGAAAGAATACTCCACCAACACTGTTAGACTGGCAATAAACAACAGAAAAACAAACAAACAAAAGAATACAGCGGCACCTTGTTTCAACATTACCAACAATGCAACTTAACTGACAATAATTCATTCGGGGATCTGCTATGCCAAGATGTAAAAATGTGGCCTCAAGCCAGAAACTTTGAGCAGAAATGAGGAGTGTGTTAAAGAAGTGAGCTCACTTAACTTCTTTCATGCACAGTTTTTTTCATTTTAATGTTTCGTCCAACACCATTATTGGACTTCATGCAGGTCCCACTGGTGCCTTAAAGGCTTTTTATGACTTTTTAAACATAAACAGTGACACGTGTAGATTCTTACGAGAAAAATGATTTTGTTTCACCTTTAAGGCCCTAATATAGTATGAAACCACTCATGCACTCCTGTCTGTTAATCTGAATCATCTGCAGTCTGTTAAGTACCTGCAATATCAAACAGCAGTAGGATCCAATGAGAATGTATGAAGCAGGGTTAGTGTTAGGGTTTTCTTCAACGAGGAACAACAGAACAGCTTCACTAACTTTGTTTATACCCGACATGGAGACAGGACTGATTAGGATACAACAACAGTTCACACTGTGCCCAGCACAGTGCTGGGTCTGTCTGAGTGAAGCTGTGAGGACAATCAACTTGAAGGTGACTTATGTCTGAATGACACAACGCAATCACATAAACAGATTGAAGTTAGAAATCTAACATTTGCTATGTCTGGAAATGGGCTTAAGTATCATTCAATTTGTGCTCGACAGGGAAAGGCAAATGTTAAGATAACGAAAACAGCACTGTTGCTACTACTAGCAGTGTTAGGTAGTACTGTGGTTAGAATTTACATCATAAAACATGTATTGATCCAGGGCATTAACATTCACTGGAAGTCCATGGCAGCTATGCACTGATAATTAGCAGGGCTGTCCCAAATACCACTGTCTGGGGCTTCGAAGTGATCTGCAAAAGCTGCAGATGACTGTATCTCATGCACAGGGCATTGGAACTACTGCGGTATTTGGGGGCGGGGTAGTCGGGCTCCAAATTCTTTATTAACTTTCTGAAGCCTTTGCCTTCAGGTAGATTAATAAGTCTCATATCCAGAGTGATAAACTTTATTACAGCATTCGTTGTCTCTATCTGTATTTTCTCTATCAGCTTTTGCAAGTGTAGGGTCGGCTGTCTGGTTCTGAATGTCGTTCAGGATGTTCATGGTTATGCAAATGTTGCCCAAAACATGTTTTATTTTAACTGTTTGGATCAGTTGCAACTATTTTCCAAGCAAAGTAAATGTTTTGCCATGTGTAACGTTACAGTTTAAATGAAGAACAAAAGCAGCTTCATAGTGGCGACTGGACAACAGACAATAGTCAAGTTCTCTAGCTGGTATTCTCTCTGTTTTTTACACCATTCTACATGAGTCTACCACTTAAAGAGTTCAAGTGAGTTTTGATGGTTGTTGTGGCAGGACAGTTTCAAGGTGCATATTTGACACATTGGCTTTGTCTTGTCATCACACAATTTGAAGTGTTCTCATTCAGCTAAGGTGTTCAGCATTATGTCCTCCATTTAACTTTCAAGGTGAATGGAAATGTGACATTCGCTGCAAGTGAGAAGGATATCAGACACTAAGCTGAGCTGAATATATATCTGCAAATATTCAAATATTTAGACCTAATAATTAGACATCACAATATCAATGGAAATGTGCATTTTCATTTTTGTGTATTTTGAATACAAAAACAAAACAAAAAATGTATGATGATCCTAATCTAATTATATAGAGCTCATAAAAATAAAAAATACATAGTATAAGCAAGGCATGAATAAAAAGATTAAGAAAAGCCTCAAAAACAAAAGCAGTTATGTATATATGCCTCAAAAAATAAAGAAAACCTTGTAGAAAAAGATATGAAGAGAGCCTGATAAAAAGAGAAACCCTGAGTTTCAGTGCTTGTTAAAGGTCAATGAGGAGGAAGCTGCGTGTATTGTTTGAAGGTGGAGTAGCTGGGGGTCCTGCTTCCTGTGATAGCCACCATATGTAACCTGCTGCCCTCTATCCTCATCACACACACTCACAGCTATCGCCCGCTGGACACACAACAAATACCTTAGGAAATAACGCACTGACTCACAATCATCCTCGAACTTCACAAACAGCACAGCAAGGGAAAAAAATAACGCACCGCTGACAGCAAGATTTTTGTCCTTGTTTTCCATTTTCTCATGATTTCTGTTTCCTCGCAGCTGTGCCATATATAAAAACACCCTATGATACTCCTTTGCAGAATACGTTTAAAGAAAGATACATGTCAGCTTCAATTGTGACTCCCCTGCGTTGTCTCCAGTGGTGGGGATTTATCACGCTGTGACCCCCTTAGCAGAACCTCAGTGGTCTCAATTACAGCAGAAACCCTACCAGGGAGCCAGAAATCTCAATGCTTTGTTTGGCTATGAGTGAACAGTTTCTCATCCGTTCAAATAAATTGCTGCGTTAAATTCATACCCTGAAATGCTGTTATTTAGATTGCATTTTCCCTCTTTTCTTCCGCCTTAAAAACGTGTGCCACTGAGGAATCTCTTCTGACTGGTTTCAAAGGACAGTTTTGACAGCCTCTTGCTCTATTGTACGATGTGACAGCGGCATTTTTCAAATGAAAGAAAAAAAGTGCTACTCTTTCATGTTGGGAGAAAATTGGCTTCCTCTGAAGACTAACTTTTAGAGCCACTCTCATCTATGGCGTACTGCTTGCCTTATAGGTGACATAAAGGGAAGGAAATGAAATGAAGGAGACAGGTGGTATGGTGAGAAAAAGGTGAGATGGAAGGGAACTGTGGCAAGAAATATAGTGACGATACTGCTGGAGAGATGATGGAGGAAAGTATTTAAGCCAAAGATTTCTTTCAAGAACTTAATGGGAGTGCCGCATTATAGCGTAACACACCACAGGGAGGATGCTTTTATCCAAAGTGCTTTACAAGTAGCAAGGGTACTTACATTTTTAGTGTGAGTGGCCCATAGGAGATGGAGTCCTTAACCTTAGCAGTGTATTTGCTAGCTGTCCCCACTGAGTTGCATCTGAATCCCTGCTTACGACTATTTTTAATCTCTCTTTAGTGGCTTTTACACCCTTTGTCATGTAGACAATAACAAGACTCTGAGGGCGAAGTCGAGTCTTGAAATCAAGAATGGCTGTCTTAGTAAAAGGGTTCTTTAAGACTTAACACGGCTCAGTTCTGTGAATGCATAACGACAAAGAGAAGGAACAGTGTGAAAGAGCTTGTTCTGGGGGTAAAGAAAAGTAACCTTACATGAGTGTTTATGACAGGTTCAAGTGCTGTAACATTCAGTGGTTAACAGGCCGACTCCTCGTTCAGCATTAGTATAAGAATGAATTCTGTATACGGTGTTTTTCAGCCATATGCTCACATAAAGGTCTGCAGGTGTGAAGGGGAGGATTCATTAATTCATTTATAGCATGTGATTAATTTTTCTGTCTGCATTAAGCCATGCCAGTGATGCTTTATGCTCAGGTGAACACCAAGCTCAAACACACTCGCTATCAAAGGCAGACTCCCACGCTGGTTGTAGTGAGGAGCACTCACCATAGTCTTGGTTGAAAGTGATGTGTACTCCATCTGACGTGTGAGGCTGCCTTGAAAAGAGCCTCCAGACAGACAGTTTTCTCTGACAGTGGGAGGAAAGTTCCTCCCAAAGGAAGTGAACAGGATCACGTTTAATTATTAACAAAATGAAAGTGTGAAGGAAAAGAGCGAGTCTCGGCTGTGCTCACTAGGAAACACTGTTAACTCCATGATATTAATATATCATTGAAGGAAAACTATCAATTTTGGATTTCATTTTAGTTGTTTTATTTGCAGAAGTCAGAACAAACACTATCAGATGTAACAGACAGCGTGGCTGCCAATGAGAACTGATGTCAACATTGTTGCATTAGTTTGGGATGATATGATGAAATAGTTTAAGTCCACAGAAGAACCATCTACGTTCTCCAAGTTGCTTGAACCCACCTACCTACTAAGTTTTTAAAGATGTTTGGGTAAGATGACAATGAGACTCTGAATGCATGACTAATTCTAAAGCAAGAACTGACATAATGGAGAAGATAATGCTGGGTGATATAGTTTTTACATTTTTTTTTAAAAGCAAAGAAATTGTTTATTTTGAAAAAAATAATATCTTACGAACATAGCTGTTTAACTTACCAAGGTACATAGTTAGTAATTTTAATTTACTTTTATCACAACAATGAAAAGCACGGGCTGCAGGGTAGCACCGTTGCCTTGCAGTAAGAAGGTCACCGGTTCGCGTCCCGGTAGGGGCACTAGGATCTTTCTGCGTGGAGTTTGCATGTTCTCTCCGTGCAGTGTGGGTTCTCTCCGGGTTCTCGGGCTTCCTCCCACACAGACCAAAAACATGTTGAGGTTAATTGGTGATTCTAAATTGTCTGTAGGTGTGAATGTGAGTGTGCTTGGTTGTCTGTCTCTAAGTGTGGCCCTGTGATAGACTGGTGACCTGTCCAGGGTGTCTCCTGCCTTCACCCTAAGTCAGCTGGGATAGACTCCAGCCCCCTGCGACCCTAGTGAGGATTAAGTGGTGTATAGATAAAGGATGGATGGATGAAAAGCACAAAAAAGTGCATATTTAGAGCTAGGGATGTCCCGATAAAGTATTTTTGTGCTCCTGATCTTATTAGTCATTTAATATTTAGCATCTGCCCACACCAAATACCCCTTTTTTATATATAAATTACACACTTCAAGTATTGTGCATTAGCTGCAGTACCTGCTTGTACCACCAGGTGAAGTCTCTTGCTATTTAATAAAATCGCGATTAAAGACGGCAGGCACTTATGTCTTGGCAAGCAAAGCGCATTGAGGGAGTTTAGCTAGAAAAGGAGCGTCACCACAAAGACTTCCATTAGGTTTACTGACCTCCAACCAGTGCATAAATGGTAAGCAAAGCTGGGTTAAATAAGCACATTATTCTAACAATCGAGTTTTCTTTTTGTTCTTACTGTATCTTTCTCATAAAAGCATGTATCATGAGGTGAACAGTAGTGCTTTCACAAAAGGTTTTCTTTTTGCATTGACACTATGTACTGTAAATCCCATTATATATACCATCATATCAACTGATCCTGTTTTGATACTTTTCAGGGTACCACTGTATTGAAATATGAAACAATGCATTTGTCCCGAACATTGGCACACATTGCTGCGGCGCTTTATGGAAGCCATTAGAGACTGTACTCGCTGTCACAGAGGAAATGGCCCCTTTGGGAGCCATTCTAGAACCACCGCTGAGTATAGCGATAGTGCTCAGCCGCTATTCCACTTCTCTATTGTTCAGTTTTATACAGTATGGTTCTTTAACTTTCCTTGACCCACTATTACATTTGGTCAGCACGTGCTACAACATTTTCTTTGGGTTCAGACGGAGAGCTTGCTTGGGTTCCAGTAATAACTTTTCCATTCCTTCAGAACACAATGGAAACATTAACCCAATGACCACAAGAGACCGACAGAAGACTGCATGGTAAGTACAAGTAATAATAGCAATTTATCAAAAGTAGGTGTGCGAAATCTTGAAATGGACATTAAATACAACTGAAGGGACTTTTTTCTTCTCTTTTAGTAACACATCCCCTTTAGGGTTCATGGTTATGGTCACAGTGGACCACCATCCTCTTCAGATCCTGATGCACACAAATGTTAACACAGGTATGTGTAGGCTAAAGGGATTGTGTGTTTGTATATATACATATGTAAGAGACAGAGCCTGACAGAGACCTTTTGAACCTGAACGAGCAGCTCCAAGACACAGAGTTGATAAGGTAATTAACTGGGTTTGACCTCTTAAAGACAACGTGGAGGGAGAGGAGATGCAATATTAGATAGAGGAAAAAAGAGAAATTATATTATATATATATATATATATATACCTGGTAGAGTGGAATGAGCTGATGATGAGAGATTAAGCGTGAACATACAGTGATAACGGTGGGTTAAGCTCGGGGAGGACAGAGTCCATCACTTCTAAGGACTGCCGTACTGAAGACAGGAGCACTGTGTTATGTGTCCATAGAGGTCACTCCTTTAATTATACATTCACGGACATCACACAAGTGTGTGCACGCCGGTATGCATACACACACGTCCTAACACCTCCTTTAATTTCCCCCCTCCTCCCTTCCTTCCTTCCTTCTTGATGAAACGAAAATGCAAATCAGCTACGCTCGGCTGGGTAGAGGTACTAAAAGGAATTAAAGGTGACATTAAGAAAGAATACTCACTTCCTCCTCGTTGTCACACAATATCTGGCTGAGAGGTGCATATGTGCCCATCCCAAGCCCAAGCTCGAGGACGAGGACAGAGATGAGTCACAGATAATGCCCGCTACAGCATCAATAAATAAGACATGCTCCAGGCTGAACAAGGGTCAGCTTGCTCTGTGTCGGCAATGCTTATATCTCTTACAACAGCGCTGATATCTTACTATGAGACTCACTGGAGTTGGGAGGAAACAACGTGCTGCTCTTGCAGTGGATGATCTCCTTGACAACTGTCACATCCTGTGAGCGGGGTGAGAGCGCCAAGCCCAAGCGAGGCATCATGGGATTTATGGGGGCAGTGCCAGTCATCAGCCCCAGGCTGGGGGTCAAAATCTGGAGCCAGGAGGGAAACATGAATGAGAATACATATACAGCAGCTGCTGGGAAAGCAGTGACACACAGTGCACAAACGTTAAGAAAATTGCTTCTCCTCTCTAACTGATATTCAGTTACTGCTAACCTTTACTGTGGCATAATTTAAGCACATGCTGGCTGTTTCATGTTCCATTTTACATTATCTGCTTCTTGCATGAACACAGAGCAACACTTCTGTCAACAATGGTGACACACAGGCAGTTTATAAATAACTGAAAATATCAGCCACTCATGAATAAATCATCTAAGGAAAACATGAATATTTAAACTATTTTTACTAAGTCTCTTGTCTTTTTATGATTTTCTCTCTCTCTCCTGCTGTCTTTCTCTCTTGAAATCTCTCACTTTCTTTCGCAGATGCAAAAAAGTCTCATATACTCTGTCAGGTTCTCTTGTCTCCCCCTTCCCTCCTCCTCCACTTTAGTCTTTGAACGCTGACCTGTGAGATCACAAAGAAATTTCAGAAAACACAGAGGGTATATTCACAGGTACTGATTTAGACCACACCTGGGAACACACACACATACACGCACTCACACATAGTTCCAGACTTTTTTTGAAATGGAAATGCATCGCCTTCTCCCTTGAGTCTCCTCTGCACCTGCAGCAGACAGCGGCAGAGAAAGTATGCCATTGTGTTCATGCGTGTACATGCAACACTGTGCATGCAAAATCTCCATCCCCATGAGTGACAAGAAAACTTCACTGAGACAAAACAGAAATGAAAGCATAACAAAACACTGATGCAACCTATCCTCAAGAGGACTGGCATAGGTTTTATTTCAGGGGTCGACAGCAAGAGAGAAGTCTGATTCGACGAGCTGCTGTGCAGCAGAGTAGCGGGAGGGATGGAAAAAGCTATCAGCAACATGATGCTGCTGAACTAAACACTATGAAGATGAAGAGCTGCGGCGGTTCACATGGACTCCTCTGTCTCCTGTTGATGACCCCGACATCCGTCTTTAGCCAGGTGACAGAAGGAGAGGAGGCACGTGATAATGGAGACACTGCTCGGTTGCCAGAGCGATGAATGGCTTCTACGGGTGAGGTGAAGGAGAGTATAATAGATTACGCGACGGAGGAGAGATAAGTGATGCAGGAGTGAGAAAAGCAAAGAGGAACACAGCCATAAAATCCAGTCCAATTACTACAACATACTGCACGCCAGGATGTACTGTTTCCATTAAATCTGTATCTCTGCAGCAGTCTGAGGTATTCACAGGTGTCACTAATTGTATTTTTATCTGCATCTGTTGAAACAATAGCAAGCTGCTGAATAGACGTTATTGCGCAATGCATCCCATCTACAATATCCATGTTTTGCCACCATCTGTTTCCTGGGTTTGATTACGTTTGGCAGCCGTCTCTCATATTTTAAAATCAGTTTCATCAGTACCAGGATGTACCGCAAGTTGGACGGAAGCAATGGGAAAAACTCCAGGTTGTGTTTCAGACCAGACGAGTAGAAACTGAGACTTTTGTCAACAATGATGCAGACGCTTGCTTTGGGATTGGTCTCAATTGCCACTTCATGTTGCTCCCTGGTTCATCATTCTACTATCACATGACAGTTTTCTAGAAGCAGGGAAAGACGCATCTTGACTGATTAATGAAACGTACATAATTAATTAGAGGTGTTGCTGACCTTGCTGTCGATATAAGCAACTGGTGTTACTTGTTCCCATTGTTGCTCTTCCTCTGTAGTATTTTCTACAGTTACACAACCAACCGCCTGCTTCATGTTTGCACCCAGAGGATCGGTGTATGCGGATGGTCTTGTGGGCTTTCAGGTATGTTGGTATGAACAGAGATTATTTCTTTCATGAAAACGTCATACTGTGGATGTAGCCTTTGTTCTGCCAGCAATCATATTGGATGTTGATATGAAAATAAACAAGGTGAGTGTGATGGGACTGGTGTACCCATCAGCAACACTGTTTACTTTCGGTCACTTACACAGTAGGTCTGATCTGATCACAGAGCACGCATGTACCCTTCAGATTAATGTGTTTTTCTCATACAAGGAAGATATCCAGATACAGACTGTAAGGTGCCAGCCCGGTTCAAAACGTGTATGTCTTGGTCGTAGTTTAATCTTCGTCACTGCCGACGGCTCTGGATGTCATTGGATGGCAATAGAGGACACGGTGGCAGCAGCTGCTTCAAAAGTACTTTGGCCAGCCTTGCTACTCTGACTGCATTTCCCCAATAACCTTCACTATTCAAATTCGATTTGGTTATTCTGAGACAACACTGGCACAAGTTTTCAACCTGCCCTGGTGTTTTCCTGTGTGTGGGCGACAATGCAAATAGAATAAAACACAAAAACTAAAATAAATCAACATCATTCCGTCACTGTGTTATGACACTGTGGGTCATTTATAGTATTGTGTGTATTTGTGTTTTGCTGCTTGTTGTCTCTCCTCAGTGTGTGTGCGTGTGTTTGTGTGTGTGTGTGGTTTGAGAATGAGTGGATTAGGAGCAGGTGGTGACCACTGATTGGCTGCCTCACCTGCTGCCTCGCCTGATACTTGCAACACGATTGGTCAGGGGGTGGGTCAATCATCTATTTGACCAGGCCGCCAACTGCACTCAGCCTCCTCACCTCTCCAGCCTTGCCACCACAACGAAATGCTCGCTTGCCGTTGTGTCTCTGCTGTAGGATACGGCAGCAGCAGCAGTAGTTTGTTCGTAGTTGTGCGCTGTAGATTTTGTGACTTTTGTGAACTTGTTGAACTTGTAAATATTGTAAATAGCCAGAGAGCAGAAGAAGGAGGGAGAGGCCTTTTCCTTTGAACCCTTTTTCTCCTGTTTTGGTTTATCAGGAGGTAGTTAAGATTGTTGTCTTTTATTTATATTTTCTTTTAACAGGGAAGTCACGGTTAATTTAGATTGTTTTTTTTTTGTTTGTTATGTTGGCTTGTGTCTCCCTCTGTACTCATAAAATAAAAGAAACCGCTCATTTTTGACACTTGACATTCTGGTTCCTGATCTTTTCTTGGAGTGGGAAGTCTGGTGGAGCAAAACTTCATGTTATGCCAAAGGTTCCCCTAGACCGGGGCAGAACAACTGAGAATGATTTCATGTTTTCCAGTTAGTAAAGACAGAACAGTATGTTTATTCTTTATGTTGCATGACCTCTTCAGTTATCATTTGCAAGTATTCCGACCCGTCTGCAAACTCTTTGTCAACATTAACAAGAAGTTCATTTTACTCTATCAACCCAACATTATCCTATACTAACTGTTGTCTTTGGCAGCGTGGCAGGCCTGGGAGAAAACACTGAGGATAGAAACGAGAAGACAGAAAGAAAGTTGAAGAAAGGAGCTTACCGTGACAGAAACGTGTTCAATCCAAATGGAAAAGGAGTGTGCAGGAAAATGGACATGCTGCTACTGTACATGTAAGAATCATACTGGCGGGGGAAATCGGTTGCACATCCTAAATGGATACGAACAGTCTGAAATTTTGAGATACGAACAGGAGCCTTCACATTTACCTGTACAGTGTGTCTCTGTGTGATAAGATTACCATTAATGCACTTCTTTTTTTCTGTCAGATTTTTTTTTTCTTTCTGTCAAAATATGGTGTCAGTCTTTGCGGCTTTCTGTTACTTTTCTGTACAAAGCAATAAATAAGGCTCTATCTGACCCAGGAAAACATCAAGTTCAGATAAAAAGTCATCTCCAAGGTTACATCCCGCTTTCACCTGCTTCTGGCACTCTGAACTCGGGTCAGCACGCTGCTTTCAACAGACATGATCTGTCGGTTCAGGGATCAGTCGCTGTGTGTGTTTGTGCTTCCCTTTATTCTTGCAAACTTCTGCATTGTTGCTTTGTTGATCTGTTTTGCTCCATTTGCTTTGCCATGATAATCCTATCAGACTTCATGCTCCTATTCTTTTACACGTGCAAAAGCGCAGCAAGGAAAGCTGTTTATTACTGTTCTGTTCGCAAATTAAATGTTGGCTGAGGGCAAATTAAGTTTGCATTTAGTGTAAGAGCTAATCTCGTTAGAAGCATGGCCAAGTCACCTCATCAGGCTTCTGTGTGTTTGTGTTAAATATTTGTTTTGATCATATCTGTTAAAACAAAATGACATTTTGGTTTAATTCCTTAATCTAATAACAATCATGAAAGTTCACTGATGTGTCAATTTAATTATGAACAAGAGCAAAACAAGAGTAAGTTCAGGTATTATCTATTAAATTGCAAGCAAATTCAATTTTAATTCTCTCATTTGTACCAACAAACTGTATCTTCTAAATCATACCTGCAAAATCCACAATAGATGACAAAGAGACACATTTGTCCTGAGTTGCTTCGGTACGTCAACTCGGACCAGATCAGTATTGTCCATTCACAAATGCTAGGCAGAAAAAGACAGCAGCTTCAAGTCTGACTGTAGCAGACTTAAAAACTGCATTTGAGGGTAGACTTTCAATTTTTCCAAAGACAGAGAAGATGTCATTCTCTCGAGGAGCCTTTACACTGCGCAATTTTGGACTGTCTCAGTACAAAGTTGACAGGTAAAGAAATGTGATGACAGCTTTGGTCATCAATCAAAAACGGTGCATTTATCAGACTGCAACAATCCTCCGAGGGCTGATTTAAAATTTTGGTGGGAACCATCAAAATTCTGACAGTCTCTGTTAGAAGTCAGAAATTCACACTATCAAGGCATTTGCGACCAAAATCCCAGAGCGTAATTTTGCTCCTACAACCTGACTTGCCAAACCCAAAAATGATAAAATGACACCAAATAATGTGCTGAGCTTGTGAAATATATCATCTTAATTATTTAACTCCGCCACTTCTTGTGTGCATTTTAAGACATTTGTAGTGCAAAAAAAAATTGGATACAAATAGCATCAAACCCATGTCACTGGGCACGAGCATAAATGATCTTGCAAGCAGTAATACATGTGACTTTGTTTAAATGTTGCAGTGAGGGATTGAGTCTACAGTCTGGAGATACAGTCTTGTCTCTCTGTCTTCAACATTTCATCTTTTCTGTTCATTTTTCTCTCTCCGTTCTCTTCTGCTGTGTTCTCTCTCCCTCTGTATTCACTGTCCACCTCCTCCTCTGTGACTCCTCACTTGTCTTTCCTGCCAAAATGGGTTAAATATTAAGAATGTAAAATCACGAACACCCTCTTTACTTCACGTTTGTGTTGTGAATCTTTGGATTTGAATTATGGAAAGGTGGCACAGACAAACATCTGTAAAATGTTTTTGGTACAATAGTATATCTATACAACATAACTGTATTATGACTCTGTAATTATGCTATGTGTTTGTGCTGTTGTTGTTAAATTGAGCCTATAGATTCCACTGCAAATACCAAAGAACAATCAGTAGTAATTAGGTCTACGTTGTTTGTATGTGCTCAGGTCAGCCTTTGCTTGTTTTAGCGATATAATGAAAGTGCTATTCTGGGCGCAGTGAGCATGACTTGCTCTTACTCTTTAATTTCCATCACCTCCTCTCTTTTTCTCACAGTTTGGTGTCTCTTCCCCTCTGAAAGTCGGGCTTTGATTGACACAATCTTTTCATTTTCATCTGTGTCAATAAGGAACGTAAACACAGGGTCTATAGCTATGTACATGCAAATGTAGCCAACATCCTCTGAGATAATCTTGCAATGAAAATAAAACTATATACAGTAGGTATACCTTATTTAACATGCTTTTTAACTCTCTGCTTTCGTTGGTTGAATGGGAAGAAACGTTAACAAGCTACCGAGCAGGCCACTGGTTAACGTAACGTGATCACACAAGGAGGTATTCACCACATGATGTCTGGGGATTGAATAGTTCTCTGTATCACAGTTCAGCAGATTCAGCACCCTGTCCGGTTTGTTGACATGATGTAAGACCATCGTGTTGAGTAAAGATTTTGTAGTACTGACAAGATCATCCCCTCCACCCACCCAGACACAAGAAAGACAACAGTGTTAGATGAGAAGGGGATTTATCGTGGTGTCGTTCGATATCTCTGCAGTACCAAAATCCACTTATTATTAGGCAGATGTTTCATGTATTTTACCACCTTGGTGACCTCAGTGGCAGGTATGTTTCGAGTATGTGTCTTCCTCAAGCTCAAGTTCTCTATTCAGACCTGGCAGTTTGACGGTTTTGCGGAGTATCTTAAGTGTTCGTAGGACTTCACTTGTCTGGACGGATGTTGTTCCTCGAAGCAGGTGTGCTGTCAATTATAATAATTTTCAACCTTAATTCAATTATAAAGCTGTTCACATGTTTATTCCTGCTGCAAACTGGGAGTCCAAGAGAATTAATTTACTTTTAAAGTTAGCCTCAAGTGGTCATTTCAGGAAATGCAGTTCAGTTTTGCTTATTATGTTAGGTGCTGATTAGCTAATGGAAAATAGAACTAGGTAAACCTGTTCGCATTGTCGTTCTGTGCACGTTATCATGTGGATGAGTGTCTTTAGCTCCAAATACTGCTGTACGTAGCTTCAGCCCCATAGAGCTGCTCTTTTAAAAAGATATCCTCGAGGTCTACTTGCAAGCTTCCTTTACAGCTTTTTTTCCTGGAGTAAGTGAGTGCTGTCATGGGGTGTTCAGGTGTAATCTGGAAAGGTGGGTCTATAGCCTGCGGCAGAAGACAGACAGTCACTCCGCTGTCCTCACTTCAATAAAAAGTTCATGTCACCACTTTTGTAATGTGACAAAACACTTCCTTCGCCCTCACTTCTTACTGAGGAAGCATTCACCATTTGTCATCATTACCATAGTGACTTAGTCCATTTAACAACATTCATTCGCCTGAAACAACAGCCCTGTTTTTCTTCATCCATCCGTCTACACAGAGACACACCGACAGTGTGCTAAAAAAGTGCTGCAAGGGCATGTGTATGCGAGCAGCGACAGCGGTAGATGTGTGTGATAATGTATTATTAACGGTCTTTCCTTCTTGGGGATTTTCAGCTGCTCTGGCTCTCTCATCGCTATGGCAACAATGCCGCTTCAGTCCGGAAGCCATGTTTTATGTTTCATCACTAACGGTGCGATGACCCAGTCTCTGAGTGGTTTCAGTGAAAAAGGGGGTTTGTTGTGAGAAACTCCTCCGAGACCCAGAGATCACGAAAAGTGCCCTTAAACAAAAGCATCAAGAGAAACCTTCTAGTTCTCCGTCCGCCCACACAAGGCCGCCTGTCTCTATGCCTGGTTGTCTCTGATCTCTTTCTCTTTTGCTCACTGTTTGACTCTGGCTTTTTGTTTGTGTGTGTGTGTGTTTTTTGAATCCATCTCTCTGTGTGTTCTTTGCTCCTTCATTACTGTACATGGCACTGCTCTCAAGTGTTTACGCATACAGTAAGCCCTCACCTTGCTGCTTTATTTTTATTGCTAAAAAATCTTTCCTGGAGGTTTGTTAAATTTAACCACAGTTCAGTCTGCCTGCATCTGCGAAGCACAGAAATGAAATTAGATTTTAAAAATATATTCAACTACAACAACCTCCTGGCGATCGCTGTCGTACTCTCTTTTCTGCCTTGACACAACCTATCCTAGTCTTTCTTGCTCCTCAAACTGTGCTCTCCACAATAAATGTTCCCCCTGCAGCAGGGTTAGCGATGGGTGGCGGTCAGGGGGACACGAGCAGCCTCTGTGGGGGATGCTGGGTAATTTGTGTAATATTTTTTGATGAACCGACAGGCCCGAGCCTCCTGGAATTTGCCTGCATCTCTATTCCGCTCCTAATCTCATCCAGATATCACTTAAAAATCCATCAGTCTGTATTAACCATAAGGAATTCTGCCCTTAATCTTCTCTATTGTGAAATATGTAGGTATATCACCTTTTATTGTAAACCCTCAAACCCTTTATAACATTTATGAGCCACAGTTCCCATCATTAATTTTCTACTATTCATTTTTCTACTGACTTTCCCACACAGGGCATTAACCTAAGCCAGTTCCATCAGTCAGTACTAGCTCTGCTTCTATACAACTGTCAAGCGAACTTTGGAAATGTTGCACACAGACTGTACATAAAGATACAAGTAGCTGCTGTGACATTACCCATTGGTTTATGAACTAGTGGTTGACACAATAAACTCAGTAGGAAAAGGCTCGGTCCATCTTTTATTCACACTCAGAGGTCACAAAAGAAAAAGAAAAAAAGGCCTCTTTCCACTAATTGCATTGGAGCAAATAAGCTGGGCTGTGTAGTGTCTTCAGAATTTAGTGATATAGATTATATGGCATATTACATGGCTGTGATAAGCAGAGCAGGAAAAGTAGAGGTTGTTTATCAAATGGCAAAAAAATGAAGAAGAAAAAGAAGAAAAAAACAAAACCAGTTTCTTTAGCTGTGAGGCCTTCAGGAATTTGGTTCAGTTGGGCAAGTTCTAATTATTCCTTCATGTCGTCTAGTGTTGGTCGTGTTTTTGGCAGTCCAGATTCTCCTGAAGCGGAAAAAGCTGCTTATTCATGTGCATTAAATGTTCGCTACATCAGAACTTATTTGGAAAAGATGCCTCCGTCTTCCATGAAGCATGTCAGCTCTTTATTTAAAAAAAAAAAAAAAAAAAAAAGCACTTCAAGTTAGGCTTCTTCTTTTTCTTTAATGACATGATCTTTTTAGAATTTTGCCTTTTCTAATGTGATACTTCAAAATGCGCATACAAATACATTATGGAAACAGGGCTATTGACTGCTGCAGTAGACCAGATCATAGAGTCTGGGAGTGCGTGCTTGTGTCTGCATACTCATGTAGAAATAGCGTGTGCCAAGTGAACACAGCAGAAATAACTGTGGGAGACTCTTAGACTCTTCTCCTTCTGTGAGACTTTTTGTTCATTCAAAAATACAGAAAACTGTGCGCATTTGTGTAAATGTCTGTGTGAGAGCAACAGACAAATCTGTGTGTTTATGAAATCGGAAGAAAAAGAGAGACACAATTTTTTACACATATCTTCCTCAGTCTCACCAGCAGCTGCTTTGTGGCCTCCTTCCAATAGCGCCTCTAATCAGAGTGCAAACCAGGAAATCGATGCCATTATTGCCTGTAACTGAAACATCTATTTCCATGAGGAAAGCCTATCATAAATGTCCTTGTTGTCTGGGGGGCTTAAAGTTAACAGAATAGCCATTTTGCACCTAATAATGATGTAGAGATGCATCAGCAATTCATTATTATTCACTAAAACGCAGCTAGTGGCTACCGTCCAATGGCAGCACCATCTGTAAGCATGAAAATCCTCTGACCTTTGAATGGTGTAGGGCAAGTGAGCATTGAACATCCAGGGGTGGAATCAATATATCCTTTCCTTTTGTATAAAAGAGCAGTGCTTCGCTCTGCTTCACAGTTACAGGATGTTTCCAAGGAGCACAAGGTAATATACATCCACAGCCTTCATTCAGTGAAATTTAAAAAGAAAAAACTTTAAAGTCCTTTGTAATGTTCCGTGAGCTTTAATTTAAGTGAATAGACAAACTACACAGGGCAATGCACAAGGTAAAACTAGCGTATTACTGATAGACCGTAACAAATTATAACTGATACCTATGAATGGGCTGCATAAGAAAACAAAGGACACCCAAAAATAAAAATAAAAATTAGTGTTATGAGGCATGAAATGAAATTGGGTTTAGGTTTAAAGCTGGCAGCATGCAAATTGCTCAACAAACAACACAAAAATGTACATCTAGGGTAAATATTCACTAATTAGTTGACAATTTAACATTCTTATTCTACCACTGGCAGCTGGTTGAATCTCCTGTTGCTACAAGCAGCTCCTGCTGGCACTGGCCCAGTCTCAGCGGTTGTACGTGACACTGGTGTGAGCTGTAGTTGTAGTGATGAGGAGGTTACAAACCACCTGAGACGAAGACGTAGTATTTTGTGCTCACAGAGAAATAATTGTTCAGCTTGTTAAAATCACAGCTTTTTTATTCTATAGAGCAGCTGAGATGTTAAAATAGGTGTTCTTTAAAAAAAAAAAAAAGATAGTGACTGTGTCTGAAATCACCCACTCATTCCCTACTCCCTACTCACTGTATAAGGATCACTATATCGTGCACTATATAGGGAGCACCTCGGCAAAGTAACATTTTGGACATTAATCGAGCTCTTAATTACGTTGCTCGCTAGATGCGATTTGTGCCACAACAGCGTAGTACAAACACATCAAATTCACAGTTTATTGCGTAGCTAAGAAATCAAATTAAATCAAGTTTGTCATTTTGCTGTTCATACCAGATGAGAGAGCGTTTCTTCAGGATCCAGTAATTTGAAGCAATTTAAATAAAGTGGTGTTGTATGTCCAAATCACAATCGAGCGCCGCAATTTTAGCGACGTTCACTGTCCTTGTAAAATAACAAAACAAACGGGAATTTTTCGTGCTCTCGTTCGTCTAATTTCCATTTCCTTTCGCGCAATGCATGATGGTCCATATTGCTTGGTTAGTGACCATCGGCTGTACGCTACTTTTCACGGTGCATTGTGGGATATTTTGAGTGCACTATATAGGGTGCAACATTTGTAACTTAACATTCGGACAGCCCTACAAAATGGCGTGCACCCTATATAGTGCACTATATTGGGCATAGGAAGTGATTTCGGACACAGCCAGGGTTATTGTATCTCTTGGTATTTTCTAAGTATATTCCAGGGATATCCTTCTCTGTTTTGTTTGTTTGAAAGGTTAACATACTTGATGACTCATCTGGCACTCTTCACTACTCCTTTTTTATAGCTGGTAGTTTATCTCCACTTAGTGTACTGCTAACTACACTAGTCCTTATACTAGCTGTAAATAGCTGCTGACATCGGATCACTAGTAATTCCTGTTGGGCTAATTGTGACATTCGTTTCATTTTTACTCTTATGGATTGTGTATCATAACGTTGATATTTCACTGGTGATACTTTGTGTCATCAAAAAATGGGAAGATTGTAATGGTTCATCTGTGCTGATCGAAATACATTTTTCCTAATTCCTTCTTGGCCAGTGATGATGTCATTCCGATGGACCAGACTGAAATACCTGAAATAATTGGGTGGATTTACATAGAGAGACATCGAGGACAAGGAGGGACTGTTTGAAAATGGTTACGTCACTGCTTAAAGGCCTCTTCTCACTGCATGTGACATCGATCAAGTAGAATTGCAAACAAATGAAAAGCTAGCATGGCTAATGAGACACTTTCTGTTGGATGTGCTTAACTTGTGCACTGAAGAAAAACATAAACGAAACACTTTTGGTTTTGCTCCCATTTTTCATGAGCTGAACTCAAAGATCTGAGACTTTTTCTATGTACACAAAAGGCTTATTTCTCTCAAATACTGTTCACAAATTTGTCTAAATCTGTGTTAGTGAGCACCTCTCCTTTGCCGAGATAATCCATCTACCTCACAGGTGTGGCATATCACAGAGCACAATGCCATAGCTGTCGCACGTTTTGAGGGAGCGTGCAATTGGCATGCTGACTGCAGGAATGTCCACCAGAGCTGTTGCTCGTGAATTGAATGTTCATTTTTCTACCATAAGCTGTCTCGAACCGCACATCACGTGTAACCACACCAGCCCAGGACCTCCACATCCAGCATCTTCACCTCCAAGATCGTCTGACACCAGCCACCCAGACAGCTGCTGCAACAATCG
>NW_007577753.1:445945-517437 GCF_000690725.1 Stegastes partitus | reverse complement strand
AGTGGCCCATGGTGGCGGTGGGGCTATGGTATGGGCAGGCGCATATTATGGACAACGAACACAGGTGCATTTTATTGATGGCACTTTGAATGCACTGAGATACCGTGAGGAGATCCTGAGGTCCATTGTTGTGCCATTCATCCACGACCATCACCTCATGTTGCAGCATGATGAGGCACGGCCCCATGTTGCAAGGATCTGTACACAATTCCTGGAAGCTGAAGACATCCCAGTTCTTGCATGGCCAGCATACTCACCAGACATGTCACCCATGGAGCATGTTTGAGATGCTCTGGATTGGTATATACGACAGCGTGTTCCAGTTCCTGCCAATATCCAGCAACTTCTCACAGCCATTGAAGAGGAGTGGACCAACATTCTACAGGCCACAATCAACAACCTGATGAAGTCTAAGGAGATGTGTTGCACTGCGTGAGGCAAATGGTGGTCACACCAGATACTGACTGGTTTACTAATGTCAAAAACTGTGCATGCATTGAATCTAAATGCACAATGGTGAAACAAGTCGTGAATTCTACTCTACATGCTCCGGTATGATGCGTTGGTCAGTAGTGGAGGCAGCGTTGGCAGCTGATCTGTTTTTCTTATACTATAACAAGTGAAATAGTCAAAGTAAGTTTCTTGTGGCACCTTTACTGTGAAGCTACTATTTAGTTTTTCAATGTGTGCAGTCAGAACAGCTTTTAAATGTCAAAATAGTGTCAGTAGTTAGGTGTCAAAGAAATAAAACTTCCAGATAACTTTACTGAAGAACTCATATCTGTGGCCTCTTCACAGCCCGTTAAGACAATAAATTGTTGGTGAGGTTGACCAGAGGACAGAGCGATGTCATCAGCACCAAAACAAATAAAAAGCTAAAAACTTGCTTTAATCTTTCTTTGGAGGGGGATGTGAATTATGTGTCGCAAAGTCCATTGGAAACCATAGAAAAAAAGCTAAAATATATCCTTGAGATAAAGTGTATTAGACATAGCTGCCAGAGTGAATAAATCCTGTCAGATTTAGAGATGAGAGAGTCTGTGTGTCTGTGATAATAAGTGGTAGCTTGTAAGGTTATAAGGTCAGCGAGAGAAAGACGGAGCGAGAGACAGCGAACCGGAGAGACAGGTGTAATTACATTTGGTGGAGAGGAGAGAGATGAAGGAGAAGCATTTTTCTGGCTATTCCACAGTATTCTGCTGTCATCACAGTGTGGGTGTATGACTCAGTGATATAACAGCCTCCATTCAATATCCCAATAATAACATTGCACCAACATACACAAACTCCATTCACCAACTCTAACCATAAAGAAATCTATCACACAGAGATCAATAGACTTCTCATTTTTATGGTCAACACAACTCAAACTAGACAGAAGTTTATCTGCCTGAATTCAATATTACGCTGCACTGACAAAACAGTACCTGTGTTGTGGCTACAAACGGTCCATCTTCCTCACATAATTTAAGCTGCACTATACGTTCATGCACAGATGTTGTCAATGAGAACAAAAATGTTTTAAGGGTAACAATAGCAGTCTAATTAGAGAACACTGCTTGGTAATGCACTGGGCTCAGATGACAGCAAGCCATCATCAATGACAATGTCTCTGTGCAATAACACAAACAGAACTCCATTACTATTCTACTACACTGTACTCTTACAACAATGCACATCTTACACTTTATGTTTGTACTTTTTCTACTTAGATTTATATTTTGAGGACATATTCGTCGACTTATGTTATTCTATATTTTTTGTACTGTTTATATGTCGAAGACTTTAAATGGGAGCAGCTATACGCATCTTCCCCTCTAGGATCAATAAAGTATTTCTGCTTCTGATTGTCACTGTAAGCATCTTAAAATGTTAGTATTTAGCTTTTGCACCTCTGGGCCTAAATATAGTCTTAGAACACCCACAATGTGGCTCTTACTATGTATGTTTTAATGGTCACCAGTTTTAACATACCACTCCAGTCACTGATAAAACCCCCAATAGCTCATCTCTGTGCATCAAAATTACATATTCACAAGGTTTTAACATGAAAATAATCCATTCCTGCAAATTAACAACTTCGATGTAACTCTGCACTGCTGCTTGCTCTTAAATGTAAGGCATCCATGAAGTCCTCACTTCTATCTCCACCCATCCCTCCCTACATGTTGCAGCTTGAGCACACCAGCTCACCTACAACACTGCCCAAACACTGTAAAGCTAGGCTACATCATACAATGGCAAGTTGTCACAGTGGAGCAATTCAGCCAACTATAAACTGTGAAATGATATAGAATGTACTGTGCAAATTGACAGAGTTGGTTCTTTTGGTTTGTCATGCATGAAACTTGAGAAGTCTGATTGAGACTTTAATCAATTAATCACTTAATTACACTGCAATTGAGGGTGGAAATGCTACACCATGGAACTGACTTACAGGAGGACGTGTCTTCTAACAAACATAATGCAGACAAGAGAAAGAACATAATTTTAATTGCATTCATGATAAATTGTGTTCAGTGGTTTGATCTAAATCCCATAAGCAGGACCCTCTGATACTGTTGCTACGGACATGAAGCCAGTCAGAGACATAGGTAACCAATCTGTTGTTACCAAAAGTGGCATCATAACTGTCGTAGAATCAAAGGAGAACTGATTTTAAGGTGGTTTTCAGGTTTCTCAACACTTTAATCTTTAGCTCTTATCTGCAGCTATTGGCTCAAGTAAAATAGTTTTAAGCTTTGCGACTGGATGTTTTGTGTCAAAATGTATTTTGGAAGTTCTACTCAACTGCTTTCCTGGAAATTTTATATGGAGAAGCTTAAACTTTCAACTTTTTTATCATAGAAAAAGATATTTTAGAATGCTTTAGTTGGTTTTTTGGACTGATGACTGACGTGAAAGTTTCATGCTAAGCTCGAGAAGTACTCCAACTGTGACTTACGTAACGTTTCCCTTTTTATTACTTCTGGGGCCTGAAATAGCTCCCCAGGAATCTGAAGCTAATGTAACATTATAGTATAGGGCTGAAGTGCGGTGTAAGAAGTGCCATCTCTCATGGCTTAAACCTCTTTCACAACAGTTTGACTTGTCCCTGTAAGAAAAGCATGGGCAGAATTAATAACACAAATGATGACTCAGTTCCATCAGGTGTCCCAGTCAGCTGTGACAGTTTGGACTGTTAACCAGTGTGCACAACAGCAGGACCTGCTCTAAGTTGAATGCAGCCATCATAAATACAACTGTAGTTTTTCTGCTATCTCATGTCAAACTGTCTGCTGTGAAAAAGGTCTATGAGAGTGATAAAATCCCACTACACAGGTCTAAAGTGTGGGTTCAGATAGATGCTACAAACCAAAATTCAGTCCCTTTTTGGACCAATCAGTGCCAAATATGCTGCTTTGTTTGTGACCTTTAATTGCCCTACCACTGCAGGAAAATAAATGAAGATGTGCTAAGTACTGAAATACTGAAGGCATAATTTCTGAGTTTCATCACATCCAGACAATTGGTCTGACAGACAGACAGATACAGATAAAGGCTCATCTCACGCTTCCACAATGAAAACAGTTCAACTCTAGAAATAGAAAGGCTACAGTATGCTACAGAATGACAAATGACCCTTGTGAAATGAGCGATGACTCAGAATTAAATCAAATTAGGGGACTTTTTTGTGCTGACAAAGTGACACTTTAGCAGAAGGAACTCTCCACTCAGGCTGTCCTGTTATCTGTCGGCACCAGTAATACTTTAATAATAACAACAATCTCCTGTATTTATTTTCCATTTATCTAAAAGCAGAATTGACAAAGTGCTTTACAGTCGGTTGGTGCAACTGGACAGCGGTGATTAAATAATGGCGGGTGAAATAAATAATATATTAGTGGGAAACTGTGGCATTTTGGGACACACACTTGTTTGTTTTCTTACAAGCAGTTAGATCAGACAATCAATATTAATTTCCTCTGTTCAGTATACAGCTTGGTGCAACACTTGTTTAGCCTGGCCTAAAACCCTTTAACGATCTTTAGGCTGTCATATGGACATGTGCATTGTGTATTTTACCTGTATATAAGAAATCAGATGTGGTATAATCAGCGGTTACATGCAGGACAGAGTTGGAGGTATTTACTTCCCCCACTGGTTGCACGCAGCTTCTCAAAAGGCACATCAGTGTGCTACTGTGTTTATAGGCCCCGCGCAGTCATAGTACACCCACAAAGGTGTTAATTATTGTGCCTGATTAGAGCTCATCTCAGCACTGTGTGGGTGTCTGCAGGTTTGAATTGGCTGAAATCTCTGTGGCTTCGCTACAGGTGACCCTTGTTACAGGTGCTGGAACTCCCTCCATCTTCAGCTGGAGCACTGGTCTAATTAGACAAAAAAAGCACAGGGCCTTTAGCAACTCAACTCAGGTCCACTCAGTTTGTAGGACCTTAAATCTGATCTGTTACCACAGTTTTGCTGGGTCGTACTTGTTCATTATGTCTAATACCAGAGTGAATCCATGGTGTCTCCGTGCTAGCTATTGTGAGAGAATGTGCTGTGATATAATCGCCTGAGAAGTATTTCTTATTAGAGTGTCAAAGTTCAGAAAACATATTGCTCATAGACTGCTTATAAAGATTGATGTCACCCATTAGTTTGTGGACTACCACTGTAAAGCCTTGAGCGTGGCATTTGGCCATCATCATCTCGCTCTTTTAAAACCAGATGTAACAGGCAAGACCTGAATCAGACTAAAAACCCAAGGACACCACTCACGGCGATATGGTAGCGACCTGCTAAACACAAGGTTGCCTGACCCTAAAACAGATCCTGCATGATCATTTGTCTTCCTCTAAAGTGGACCATAATTTACAAAATAAGCACCATCCATCCATTCATTACCTATACCTGCTCTATCCTGTAGAGGGGGGCAGAGAGCTGGAGCCTAACCCAACTAACACAAGGCAAGAACTGGGGCTCACCCTGGACAAGATACCAGTTCAATGCAGCAGAAAAATGATCACAATGCATATATTAAGAAAAAAGTCTTGAAACTCGCCACTGAGACCATTTACTTATTAGGAAATTCTTTACTGAGATTACAAATCAAGTTAAAAGTGGGATTGTTTTCTCACACACTTCTACAAAGTCTGACTTTTTTTTTTTTTGCAACCCTAGGACTCGCCCTATACTGGCCATGAGAAAGAATGCAGGTTTAAGATTTTGGCTTCACTTCATAGAAATATGAAGCATATTACTGAGCTCTCTCTCTCTATTTGGGTGTGTGTGATTCACTTGCATTGTCGGCTGGGTCCAGTAATGCTTGAGTTTTTTACTTGGATTGGACAGATGGACCTGAGGTCTCTGGTTTTAGTGTAATTACTTATGCAAGTCTGGCTCAGGGAGGTCTTCCATGCGTGCATTTCAGATTTTGGGCCTGTGAAGACTTCTACCTTAGTTGTAATGACAACAACCTGACATGCATCAAAAGCACAACATATTAAAAAGTTTTTTTTTTTGCTAAGCCATGCTTGGAGTTATATTTCTCCCCTTTAAAAAGAAGCTGGCAGTTTTCTCTTCCAATCTGTGTGCTAAGCTACTGCGAATTAACTTGTCCTGAAGCAGCTCTTGGCTGAACACCCGGTGATGAAACAGATATCAATCTTGTTATCTAAATCCAAACATGACAGCCAACAAGCTGTCAAACAACAGAGTGTTCCATTGATAAAAATAATTTGATTTAAACACTTGTGATGGATTAGAGTGATATAAAAGCACAGAGTTTAGGTTAAAACTAAGAAACCTGGCAAATTTTCTTCTCTGGTTTAAAGTCAAAACAAACGGTTCTTTCTCGTCAATAGTTAATCCATCTGGATAAGTTCCAAGTCCATAAAACATAACATGTGACTCAGTGTGTGTGCATATTTTATAGCTTGTGTAAAGTTATGCTCTCCGGTGTGAGTGTGTGTGTTTGTGGGAGGATCAGGTGGGGACGGAGTACATTTGTGTGTGCTGAGTGTGTTCAGAATGGCTCAAAGGGTTCACGAGGTTCAGAGCTAACAGACTGGAAATATGACTGTGCATCTCTCGCCAAAGTCTGCTGAACCTATGGATTATGGATGGAGTTCAGCGAAGGTCAGGTTTAGTGCTAGGAGGTCTCCTCTCCACAGCCTGTTTAAGTGCAAGCAGAACATGGAGTGTGGATGCAGAGTCATAACTCAGACAGCACTTAGCAGTCAACTTTGATTGACCTGAGATTTCCTCATCAAAAGTAGTTGAAGGGAGACGCTGGCTGCAATGGTAGGAATGGAGCTGAAGAAATGAGCTGGCAGGAGTACTTCAAACAGAATTATTCCATCCTGTCTCATGAAGTGTCTGTCTTTCTGCAGACAGATATTACTGAGTTCCACTGAGACAAAAGCACCACGCTGGTTTTCTCATTTACAGTTTTATAATACAGTTTAGTTCTAAACTGAAATATGAAAAAAATAACTTGCACTCCCAAAAAATGATTTCAAACTTCATAAACTAAAGTGTTTGAAGAAGAGCTGTATTGAAGTCATTGATGCTCATTAAACTGCATATTTTGTTGATACTTTGTTGATTTTTCTAATTGGCATGAAAGTAAATAAGTTCTTACAAACATTAAAAAATGAGCCCTTTATCAAATCGTAACTTTCTATGAATTTAAATTAAAAAGTTTGGGTTGCAAGGTGGCACGGTGGTTAGCATGGTTGCCTCACAGCAAGAAGGTCGCGTCCCAGTGAGGACACCCAGGATCTTTGTGCGTGGAGTTTGCATGTTCTCCCGGTGCAGCGTGGGTTCTCTCCGGGTTCTCTTCCTCCCATAAGGTCCAAAAACATGTTAAGGTTAATTGGTGATTCTAAATTGTCTGTAGGTGTGAATGTGAGTGTGCTTGGTTGTCTGTCTCTAAGTGTGGTTCGCCCTAAGTCAGCTGGGATGGACTCCACCAAGTAAGTGCAACAACATAATGGAAGCGCAACACCAGAGAGTCATCTTTATACTTTACAACTCTACACACAATGTGTGTCGTACAATTTTCGTATAATTAATGCCATATCTGGACATATACAAGGTGTAGAAAGTCTATTCATATCTTTATTTTCAACTTATTCTACTTTTGTATTTCTTGTCCTGTTGTTTATGTTGCTTCACTTTTATCTAGCTGCTGTAACATTTGAATCTCCTCAGTTAGGGAAGTTCATTTTATCTTACCTCATTATTAAATGTACCTAATTAAACTTAATTAATAGTAGAATGGGCTTTGAACATCCATCGTGAGCAGAAAACAGACCAGTACATATACTGTTTGAGCATTTTTGTGCGACAGAGTGCAGGCTAAAACTATGGGGGGAAAAAAACAAACAAAAAAAACAAAAAAACCAAACGAGCAGCGTGTGCTCTACTGTGGCAGTGGGTTACACCGGCTGACTCAGCTGTAATGAGACATTAATGAAGATGTTGGGTAATTTGGGCTGGCATTGGAGGATGGAACGGAAGAGGGAATGGGGAAGGAGAGAGGAGGAAGAGGAGGTAAAGGTAGGGAAGCACCAGCTGCTTTTCCAGATGATCCACGTGGGGAGACACAGCTGTCCTCTTCCTCACCACTCTCCTCCCTCTCCATCTCTTTCTCCTCCCTCCTCTCCTCCCTACGCCACCCTTCACAAACCACTTCAGCAAAACGACTTTAATGAAGATATATTACCGCAACTAAAACGTAATCCATTGTTGCCACACAGATCAAGTCTAACCCACACACCTCTCGCTCTCTCTCTCGCTCATGGTGTGGGTTAGACTGATTCCCTCCATCTCCATCTTGCTGGACAGCTCCACACTCCGTCGGTAATGTTTATGATACTCTTGAAAGGAGAGCTGGCAGAGGCTGCTCTCAGCGGTAAATACCACACATGAAATCAAATCGGCGAAGCGTGGGCCAGCAACTTTCACGCTTCTATCTTGTACGTGGACTCGCCGGCAGTTCTCACGAGCATGTAGGGAATAAATCAATGAAAAGCATGTTTTAAATAACACAAGTAAGGAATCTCACCGAGACTAATCACAGATGGGGTGCAAAACAGTAGAACCGAAGCAGTTTACAAGTTTAATAAATGAAAAGTGCTGGTCGGTAACTGTGAATGCGACGTTGTCAGTGCAGTAAATGTAAGAGTAAGCGCTCTCTGAGGTTCTAATGACAACAATAAACAGATGGGCACACACAGGAATGCTTCATTAATCTTAAAGCTTTCAGTTCTAAAATATTCATCCGTTCTAAAGTAATGTTGATGAAGTGCTTAAGTCTGTGTTGGCTGAACACAGTTTAGCATGAGATGGTGTGTGCTCCCCTAAGGACACATCAATGACACGGCTCTCTGAGTGGCTACCTTTGTTCATTATGCTCATGTGGAACATACTGTGAAAAAAGGAACCGGTAGCTGCAGGAGGCGAGCTGATTTCTTCATCACCTTTAACCTCATTAACTGCAGTATGAAGAGGCAGAACCTGTTAAACTTCTTTGACAGACAGGAAACAGACATATTGTTTTTAAAGTCACTATTTCAGCTAGAAAGAGTCACATAACATACTTTAGATATTCGTCAAGTTTGCATGTAGCTACTGTCATCATCAGCATAAGCTTTTTGTTTGCAATTAAAGAAAGAACTCGTCTGTAGCGCCCCTGGTGGGACTGAGCCATTGTAATGTGCTTGTTTGTGTTTGTGCATCTGAGTCTTGCTCACTGTTTGAGACATTTAAGCGAATGTTGCTGTGTTGTGTTTCCACTCACACACAACAAAGGTAATAACTGTTTGCTCCTCCCACAGTGATCTCAGTATCCCAAGTTTATAGACGATAGTTGCCATGGTGATGGCGGCGCGCATAGACACAGCGGCCCCTTCAGGAGACAACGAAAGTGAACGTTTTGAGTGTCTTGTCTATCCCAGATGTTCATTCCACAAAACTTGCGGTTCGGACATGCTGCGCTAACACGGAGTCCGACTGGAGACTACGCCGGCAGTTTCCCGAGAGAGAAGGAAGCACAACCGGTACGAACGTAAACAAAGGAGGAGGAAGAGAGCTGGGATCCATGCTAGGCTAACGGCTAACCCCTCCAGACCAGCAGTACTGTCGCTCCTACTCTCCAAAGTTCGCTCCCTCGACAACAAGCTGGACGAGAGCTGGGAGAAACCTGCAGAGAGTGGAGGGACTGCTGTGTGTTTGCTTTAACAGAAACATGGCTCCATGACAGCATCCCAGATGGACATACAGCTGGAGGGGATGACATTATTCCGGCACTGGGAAGCATCTGCAGCTTCACCATCGTCACACCATCGTGTGTGTCTTTGTGTCCCTGAAGACCGACCAGGACCTGAAGAGGTTCACCATGTTCAATGTGATGGCGGCGTGCATGGACATGGTGGCCCCTTCAGGAGACAGTGAGAGTGAACGTCTAGTGTCTTGTCTATCCCAGATGTGCATTCTGCAAAAATTACTAATTAAATGATCCTGAAGAAACGCTCTCTCATCTTGCCTGCACTACTGTGTATGTACAGCAATAAAAATAATAAACTTGATTTGATTTTGATTTGATTTTCCCAGTGACCAACACAGACTTATCATCACATCTTACCTGCACTTTCATTGCTGTACAATGCCATTTATTAATATTACACAAATCCGACACAAATGACAAAAAGAAAAAATAAATAAATCTAAACTCTCTGATTCCAGCATCCTAAAGTTGAACATTTTCTGGTTTCCTTACTCCTCTGCGACATTTAACTGAGTATCTTTGAGTTGTGAACTAAACAATACATTTAAAAACACCATCTTTTCACCATTTTCTGTCATTTTGTAGAATAAACAACTAATCAATATGCTGAGAGAGTAATCAACAGCTCAGCCGACAATGGAAATAATCCTAAATTGTACCACTTATACACAGTAACAGTCAAAGTCATTGAAAGAACACAACTCTCCTTCAATTAAAAAAAAACCAAAAACACAGATATTACAAGATTATTAATAATGTGTGTTTGCAAACAGCCTTCAGTGTGGGTGCTCTTAGCAAGATGAAGGGGTACCAGAACAAGCTGTTAACACAACACTGATGTATTTAAGTTAATGAATCAGCTGGCTATTTACACATCCAGCAGTACAGAGCAACATTAGCAGTCATTTGGAATCTTGTTTTTATCCACCTGATAAATGTCCAATATTCACTCACCCTTAGCTCTGTTTTTGCTCTTCATCAGCACCAGGATTTTCTGGCTCCTTCGCAGCCAAATGCTGCACAGTGTTCACCGGCTACTTGCTATCTTTGTCTGTTGTATGGTGCTGGGCCAGTAGCACTAAGTGGGATTTTAAAGTGTTGTTTTTTTTTTTTTTGCTGAAAACTGCTGCCTGCAGCTGAAAGTGGAATGAGAGTGGTGAGTGTGAACCAGAACAGGGCCTTAAAACCAAATCAATGAGTAAAAACATGCTATGTAGCTTCACAGAACTAAAGGAAAAAAAGCAAAACCATGTAATAATTCTCTGTGGATTTGTCACTATGAGCAAACCCTTTCGCATTCAAGAAGCCATATTCAAGGATATTTCCCACATGTACACTTGGTTTGTTCATAAATTTTTCCCTGCAGGTGAACTTTTTGCACAGATGTCGACGTGGGCTGTCACAGACGTTGCCAGATCACTAAATCCACACGATGCACATCCTCGTGCACCCTCACAGCTGTGCAAAAAGTACACATTAAGCTTTCCCCTATTCAAACATTTTAAATGAATGAATTTTTGCTTCTTGTGAACTCCCACGACCCGCTGCTCTAATGCGACTGATGCTCTTTTATTATTATTGACTTGTCGTGTATGAAGTACTCTGTAACGCTAACGTAGCCCAGTAATGAGGCCTTGTGATTCATAGTTGAGCTTTTAGCAATTCAAAGTTTGTTATTATTCAGACTCAGTGATTTTCTTTCAAAAGTATAGCCCACAATAAATGTGACACATCTAGTGACAATTTGCAAATGAATGTAGATTAGTTAAAAGGGTGTTTATGAAAGCTATTTGAAGGACTAATTTCTCACAGGCAGAGCAGTCAAAATACTATTACTGACTGGCAGATAATACCAGCTCCTCTAAATTAAATGCTGCATAAATGCCTCATTAGAGGGAATTCAGTATTTTTTAATGGAGTCGACGGAACAACACTCAGTCCAACTGTGATGCAATGCCTGTTGTTAGGCTGCAACTCGCTGCAAAATATACTTTGGAGATACAACCTCAAATTAAATCACCAAAATTAAAAACTTCACTTTTAATAGCAAGTAAACATTACAGTATGTTAACTAACAGGGGAACACTGTTCTTATTTCAACAATATGAGCTGCTTATGCTTGTGTCTGCTTGGTGGAAGCATCTGTGTCTATGGAGGAGGCATAAAGCACCATCCTGCGTACTGAGGTTTATGGGTTTTTGTATAAATTATTTCTTTTATTGTTGACTGTATGTGTGCTACTGCACTGTATATGTGCTATTTGTGTTTTCAGGGCATGAACGCTGAGTCACACTCGTCAACAAAAGAAGGCAGCCACAGTTGGGGTTGTGAACCATAGTTTAAGAAACTAGGCCTTTGAGGGATTATACGGATGTTGACGTGTTTACATATCTTGACTTCAAGTGAGCGAGGTTATACAGAAGGGATCAACATGCAGGAACATTATCTTCTCCTAAACCCTGTTGTTGTAAACTTGGCACATTTGATATGGCAGCACACACACACTTACACACACACACACATACGCACTATATGCTGTCATATTTTCAGCTGCTGACCTGACGTGACCTGACCAAAGCTGGTGCTTGTTTTGCATCATAACTCCAGGACTGAGATATATGAGCCATACACGGTCATTTTACAGAAATAGTTCAACATGCAGGGAAGTAACTCTTATTCGCTTTCTTCCTAAGATTTTGAGAAAATCGATACTGCTCTCATGTCTGTCCGCTATATGAAGCTCCAGCCAGCAGCCAGGTAGCTCAGATTCAAGAAAGAAAAAAAAAAAGACTGAAGGAAACAATAACCCTGCCTAAATCTATTTTCCAGTGCTTCGAAAGCTCACCAGTTAACTTGTTGTTCTCTTCAGGTATTTCAAAAATGGCTGAATGACTAAAGAGAGAGGGGAAATAATAAGAAGTAGAGACTGGCAGATACTGTAGCTCCACATGTCAGAGTCTTGGAGTTCTTCCCGTATACTTCTAGTGTTTTTCCGTCCACTGTGTCTCTTGTGCTCGGCTATCCATCTCTCTTTCTGTTGTGTATATGTTTGTGGGCGTGGTGCTCTTCACCTCCTCTTGGCCTCCTGATGGATCCTCAGCCTACACACCTGCCTCCCATCTACTCAGCAGTATTACAATCCTAGTTTTGGTAATAACGCTATGCGGCCTCCTCGCGTTTCGATTACTCCTGCTTCATCGCCCTGCCTGCTTTCACCTCGATCCACTCGACCCTTCCTCGCCAAGTCACGCTCGCTCCCAAGTGCGCCTCCCTGCTCTGCCCTCTCCACCAACCTCCAGCTTGCTTGTCAGTAATCCAACCTCCACAGTGCTCCTCCTGTGTCAGCCCACTCCGCCAAACTCCGTCGTGCCTCAGGCCTCTCTGGCATTGGCTCCCCGAAGCCCTCCACCTTTACCTTTGTCCCAACTCACCTCCACTCCCACCTCTGTGAACTGTTCCTCTTATTATTATTATTACCATATAATTTGCAATCCTAAGTCTATGTGCTGCATTTGGCTTCTACCAGTTAATGCAAAAAGCTTTGGAGGTGCAGGTAGAAAGATCCTGTTTGGCCCTCGACACTAAAGGTACAGAGATGAGAGACATATCAGCGTTCCCATCTGCATAATTGATTTAAATTGTGTAATATTTCACATTAATACTGGGACTGTTGTGCGCTATGTGTGTTCAGCCAATCAGAATGAACCTAGCTGACCTTATGGGGGCTGCATAAGGACGACAACCTCTTCAGTGACTCATGGAACACCAGGGTACTCCTTAAAGGGGTTACTACTTATACTGTAAACATCCTGAGCTCCAGCTGCACTTTGTACAGTCAGATGAGGATGACTTAGCCCCCCCGCAGGCCCACGCAGGTATGAAAACACACACGGAGAATCCTCCTCTGGACACATTTGGCATTTTCAAACCTTTGCTTAAGCAGGAAAATGATTTAACAGCACATCCTTAATTGTAACTGCCTGAGGGAGCAGATGCAGAGGAGGGGAAGCTCCAGACATTCAAACACTGACGCATTGGGAGCTGCCTAGTGTGGTGAGTACATGAGTCCAGAGTTGATGCTCACTGACTTGCTCAGGGGCACTTTGAGGGCAGCAGAGGGGGAGAAAACACTGTTACTCATCTGTCCTCCCACACATTTTTTTTTTTTCCAGCCAGTCTGTGAATTCAAGCCAACAACCAAAAAAGGTTCTGCAACCTTTGGGCCGCCACTGCTCCCACCTCTAAACATGTAGGCAGCTATACCTTACTTGCAGCATATTTTCTAACTGTGACAAAATGTCAAAAACAAACCAAAAAAAAAATGTTGTAAAGTTATGACTAACATTACTAACACATGGATTTTAATGAGAGAGAAATTTCCACATCAATAGATTTACAATGGATCTTTTTTTTGGATACCTTGTCACTTATTTGGTGTCTGCCATGAGCTGTGTTCATGCTCAACAGAACCAATCCCAAGTCGCTCATGGGGCTCGTCTGGGGTCAGACAGGACCATAGTCATAGTGGCGTTGGAGTCCATGGTGATGTAATGATTCCTATCTTTAGAGACAGACACAAGATGAATGACAAAGCAGGATTTGAAATTCCCCCTTTGTGATCGCTGCTGAACTGCCACAAAAAGAAGCACTGATTTAGGTGGGTTAAAGAAGGGTCCAAGGTCAAAACCAGAATTACATTTCAAGGGCCTCAGATCTCCGAGTTCCTTTTATGATAAAATCGCTGTACCTTATTGACATGAGTGCCTTGTGATCCACTCTCATTTCAGTTCCACTTTGTGTCACAAAAGGAAGGAGCAGTGAAGGCACTGTGGCCCTGCACTCCATCTGACTCTGGGGTGACTTTAATAACAGTGTCATTTATAATATATTCCTCTTGATGTGGTGGTTTGTTCGGCTTCCACTCACAAGTTCAACAGGCCGGACTCGAGGCAACTCCTGCCTCAGTGACCTCTGACCTCTACTCACAAACTTCCAGGTGCAAAACTGGAAAATGCTGACAACTGTTAACTTACATTAATTTCCTGGAGACTTGCCATAACTACAAAAAGTCTTCATCTTCAAATTAGATGATTTGCATGTTGGGGGCTTTTTCTTAAAAGTCAGTTTCATCATTATTATTTATATTTTATAAATAAATCAGACTGGTTGTAATTTCACATCACCTGATGCTGGCGATATTAAGAAATTTACACAAATTGAATGAACTTCTTTTAACATTTAAATGACATGTTTTTTGCATCGCCTTTTTCTAATAATGAACAGCGGGGCAGCTCTGCAGTAAATCCTTGTCACTGATTTGCGAGCCATGCTCTGATCATAAATGTGATTATTCATGTAATCACTGGTGGACTGCTCTTGAAGCGCCCTCCTGCATTTAAAAAAAAAAAAAAAAAAAGTAAGTAGCATGATAAATGTGTGCCACTTCTCACACTTCGTTCTTATGCCTAATTTGGTACTTCACAGCTTTCTACACTGGAAGAAATTTGATAAACACAGACCCTGACCAAAGTTCAACTTTATACAAAACACACAAAGTCATAATGCAGTAAACAGCAAACAAAATATTACCTCAGAGCAAGTACAAATCCAGACATTATTTCTGAAGCATAAAAAGACTCAAAATTCTCCAGCCTACCACCACAAATGCACATATCAGCTGCCACACAAAACCTCAGGCTCATGGTTCTCTGCCAAGTCCTAAGTCTTGCATAGAAAAGCAAACATATTCAGATCCCCATAGAAAAAAACCCTGCAGTAAAGTCAACAGGCACACATCATATATCCACCAGCAGCTCATTCTCACGATCTGGAGTTCATTTCACACCTCTAAATACTCTTACAACTCTTGCTGGTTGAGCTCTTGCTGGCAGACCTGTAAATTACTGAGCAGCAGCAGCTGCTGGCTGAGCCACGAGCCTGTCCTCCTCTTCCCTGACACTAACTTTAACAGTGGTAATACCAAGCTGCACTGTGCAGCTCTGGGATTACAACCTTAAAAAGTTTTTCCCAGTGCCTGGTTTACCTGTGTTTACAGTGTTTGTTTGTGTGTGTGTGTGTCCTTGACTTGTTTGTGTATTTGTGTATACACCCACAAACTGGGCTGAACAGTTTTGCAATCCCACTCACAGAATAGCACTAAGAGGCTGTTTCTGCTGCTAAAAATACACTAGAATGTTGTTTGCTAAAAAAAAACAACATCAGATACTTCACACATCACTGTAAATATGACTATTAAATGTTGATTATGGCATTTCAACCATGGCCACAGCTTGATTAACAGCATTCAGCTTTGCACTTCGTAAACAGGCTTTGACAAAGAGAGAACCATCCCACCAGCGTGCTCATCATATAGCAACAGGACTGCTTTGCATTTCCTTTCATTCTGCTAATTAATATTCTTATAAAAAATTCCACTAACACAACAACAGCATCCCTGCTCAGACCCACTCATTAAAAGTTGTCGGTATGTTGCCATGGCGAGGCCTGATAACACATTCATTGTTGTGGTGTTGCTATGTTAATGTTCGTGACAAGAGCTTCACAGGCATGTTAACCGCGTACAACCCCATTAGCTGTCCTGAACGGGCGGCAGTACAGTCAGAAAGGAGATAATACAGTGGGGGAAGAGAAATAATAAAACATAAAGGTTTACTACACATCCATGATCAGCTTAAAGCAGATTTACAGCACGTACGGTGATAAAAGTCTACATGAAAACTAATGAAGGGTTTAACAATGTGCTGCCTATTGTCTTGGCGGCAGTAAGATGCTGATTTGGACTGAGAAAGTGGACAGAAAATTGGCCTAGTTGGGCCAGTGCCCAGTAATAGTTTCCTGACTACTATTTCTCACCCAGTGACGCCGTTATCTTTCCTCTGCGATCAGCCCACTCTACACTTTCTTACATCTTTTTAACACATCAGATTGTGTGCCAGCTGAGAGTTAGTCAGAGCATAGTGTGGTGCATTTGTGGGGGCTGCTGCTTTGAATTACAAAGGAAAGAAAAGCATCAGTTACCCATTAGGTAGAAATGATGAATCCATTTTGACAAGGCTTGTACCATTTGTCAGCAATAAGATGTTCAGAGCTGGATAGATTTATTTATTTATTTATTTCAAGGCCTCAACATTTGCCACATGCACATGCCAATAATGGAAGTGAAAGCAAAAGAATGTGACCAGGAACACCTACATTAGCTTGGGTGACTGAAAGATGATCATCCCCAGTGAACAATGCATTAATAATAAATATGATTAGATTTATAATTAAGTGACTGCTGCATTACTTTGCTTTTTAATGCTGGTGTCCTCTGGCTGTGTGCCCAAGATCCCCCGTAACCACCTCCCTATGAGCACCAACATAATGAAACGGGGAAAACAACTTTGCAGGTTAATTGCGAGGAATTGAAACGTGTATAATGTTTCTTATACCCAAACCAATATCCATCCAAACCCAAACCAGTCCATATATCCATTCCAACCTGTTCTTATCTCCATAGTGTAAAAGATTTCAACAAAGCTGTTGGAGATTTGCACAAGATCGCCTTTGGTGTTGCTGTCACCCATGTCAGTATGCAACACCGCCATGTGTACAATCATCCTCAACTTTGTTCTGCCCTTCCATTAAAGAAAAGGCAAAATTCACAATAGTCACTCAAATAACTGGAAACTGAAAAAAAAAACAAATAAATTTTTTAAAAAATTGCTAAATTATAATATAGTGAAATAAGACATTGCTTTTGAATTGTGGCTGAAAAGAATAATTTAGAAATTAAAAAAAAAAAAAAAAAGCAAACAAAACTGTCCCAGACAAATTAGAGCACTTTGCTGATGAGCAGTGGGCCAAATATCAAAACACCTGTCAACAGGTGCAGAAGTCTGACTAGGAGTTACAGAAAACACCTGATTGCAGTGATTGGCTCAGAGGGTTGTTCAATAAAATATCAGTTTACGGGTCCCACCATGCTTGTCTACTTGTTTGTTTGTTGTTGTTTTTTTTAATATTTCTGTTGAACCACAATTCAAAATCAATGTCATGATTTTCATACAATTTTTATTTAATATTACTTTTGTCAATTTCAACTTATATCAGTGACAGTTGTTTTTTTCCTTCTTTTTTAATGGGAGGGTATGAATACATTTGAGGACGACTGTATAACAGTTTTTCCAGATGGAGGGCTGATGGTGGCATGAAACGGAGGTTTGTGTCCCATGTTGCACCACTGATAAGGCTTCTTCAAGGCTGATATCCAACATTTTTAATCTAGGAAGCCAATAACCCATATTTCATCCATTATCTATACACCGCTTAATCCTCATTAGGGTCGTGGGGGAGCTGGAGTCTATCCCAGCCGACTTAGGGAGGAAGCTGGAGAGAGAACCCACGCTGCATGGGGAGAACATGCAAACTCCACGCAGAAAGATGAACCTTGAACTGGCGACCTTCTTGTTGTGAGGCAACAGTGCTAACCAACTGCGCCACCTTGCAGCCCCAATAACCCATATTTGGAACCGATATACATTAAATGTCATTTATTAACAGTGTGTGATAGCAGGGGGCCTGTCGTTCGTAACTGTTCTACTTCAGTACGAGTTACTGTAGCTGAATATGGACAATAGCAATAGAAGTGATGAAGTCAGACCATCACACAACCCTAGGACGCTCTCCTCTGTTTGAAGAGAGATCAATAATGGCTTGTCTCCACTTTTCTTGCAATTATGTTTGCTAATCTTTTCTGTTTTCTCAATCTTTTGCTGTTAATAGGCTGTTACTCGTGACATTTAACCAATCAGATACACACACAGACACAGAGTGCTGACTACAGGCAGGGAGAGGCGGCTGCATCACAGAGCAATCATTTATTTTATTGGGAATTGGTAAATAAAAATGATGATAATTGGACCAGATAATAAACCAGTCTTAATTTTTTTCCCCACTTAGCTTCATTTTCATTTAGTGTTTGGTTAAGATTAGCACCAAAATGATTTAGTTAAGTTTCAAAAAAGACCCTTTTACAACATAATGCAAGGCAAATGTTTGTTGCCTTAAAACAAACACACACACAAACAAGAAAAAATGTCTAAGAAGTCAATTTTGAGGATTTTATAGGGCTGTTGGACTACTGCATATTAAACAAAAAACACTAAGGCATATGCAGTGTGTTTCAGTGTGACCTCCAGTCTTGAAAAGGAGCTCATGTATATAAAGTTAGGAATGAGAAGGGCCTCATCATTTTCAGTCACAACTCAGTATCAACTTGCATCAAAAGCATGCGCAGCTCAATAAAACAAAGAAAACAAAGCGGGCATGTAAACTCAACTACCCAGCACACAGTTTTAATATTACAGCAGCATCTCTAAAAAGGGGTTTATCTGAATCTATCAGATATTGTTTGATCTGTCAGATATTTGCTTTTCATTTCATCATGCTTACATCCTGCTCACATCATCTATCAGAAACAATAGACAGTCCCAGTAATGCGCAAAACCAATTCACCCGAAGAGACACCTTTGCTCTGTGAAGCCGTGTATCTCATTAACAGAGTCACAGTCGAAGGCCTTTACTTTTTAAGCCGGTGATTCCAGAGGAGATTGTAATAACAGGGTCAAGGTTAAGGCAAAGTCTGAAAGCTGCTGATAATGAGTCAAAATCCATCAGTGAGAGACATCTGGGATGACTCTCATCTGATTAGTCTCAGCTGGTTGCCACTGGTTGAGTTTGGTTTGTCCAAAAGCCGATTCAACACGTGGCACCGTGCTGTTCTGCACAATTATTTCTGAGAGTCGCGAGTGACTGATTCTATATTGAGCTGTGACTCATGGTCTGAACAAGTCATTATGATAAAGTAGGAATTGTGCCTCCGCAAAGACACACATTAGCGTCTCTGTGAACCTACGCACGGATCGGCGCTACGGACAACGCCAGTCACCAGGACTCGCAGAGAAAAGGAGACGATTTGAAACGCAGCGAAAATGTCAAGTGGCATTTGCACTAAAACAGAAGAACGCCTCTGAGTGACTGAGCAGTAGCTGTCGTCTCATCAGTATTATTACTGCATTGGGTTGTGGACCGTCGATACACATAGAACTGCTTGAGACGGTGAGAAACCTCCCTAACATGCTGTGGTCCTGTTCCTCCACTGTATCTGTTGTGGCAAATGTTTCTGGTTTAATTGAGGCATCTCAAAAAGAGGACAAACACTGTGGTCACTGACTAACTGACTTTACTTTTCCTGATCTACAAAGGCCTGAAGCATAAAAAAGTACGGTGTGTTTTTGTAGCTGTCATACATCTAATGATGAATGAGGAACTATTCCGGTGCCGATAGTGCCAAATTATATTGCAGATTCAATTAGGCAGAGACAAATTCCTCGGTGCTTGTCGTTTTCTTTGTGTTTATTTTATGACTTATATTTCATGCTGTGTCAGAAATTGCAAAATGTCGACTCATGAGCTGAGTCTAATTGCTTGTATTCACTGATCTTGGGAGCAAATTCAGCAGTATGCCAGCCATAGTAAAGATTTTTTTATTTTTTATTTTTTGCAAATAAAGAAAGTGCAGAAAATCTGAGAAACACAAAGTGTTCTCCCTGACCTGTTTTTTTTTTTTTTTTCAAGGTGTAATAAGTCCATTTGAGGTTTGCCTGAGGTGGTAGAAGAATTTCCTGCAGTACATTACTTTGATTTCAATGCTTCTGATCATGAAATTTCATTTCCATTTAAGAGCCAGTGTACCCGCTGCTTTACAGTACTTTCTGTCAATTTGGTCTGAACCCCATAGCCAATTGCACTGAATCCGCTGACATTCTCCTTTCACGGTGGTTGCCAGCAGCCAGTGAAAAGTGCATTAATTATTTAACAAACGGTTAAAGCAACAGGTAGAAACCTTCATACCAAATATTCCTTTATTTTTTTATCTTAGCTCTGCATGCCCACATTCAAGTCAGCTTCCCTAAACCAAAATGAAGGAGACTGTCCTCACATTTAAAAGGCCTTTCATCTGTCTGCTTGTTGTATGATTGGCAGGTTTAATAAGGAAAATGAATGCAGGATTATGACATATATTTTGCACATGTAGGTTATTATGTCACAGTTGTTCTTTAATAATTGATATTGGCAGGCTTTTGGTCCTTGAGTTTGTTGATGGGAAGTTGATTCCCATTGCTCCCCAGAGTCATGAGCTTGTGAACTCTTAGGATTGATTTCAGACCAAAGGCTTTACTGATCTCTTGGACTCCTGATTGGCCTTTAGCTCCACTAAACGTTTCCTCAGGGGCGGTGGGGCAAATGGGAAATGAAGCCATTTTAAGGCCTATTAGCTGTAAACCTCCTAGCCGAGACAGAACCATTTCGGGGACCATTTCATTCACAATGAGCGAGCTCACAGTGTAGCAAACCCTGTCCTAAAGGGAGAAGGTGAACTAAGACAGGGAGGGAAAAAGAAAGTAAGAAGTTAATCTCAAAAGTGGAGAGAAGTGTAATAAGAAAGGCAATATGTCTATCTGTTTTTATTTCACGTTTAATATCTTTGGTGCATATGAGCCGATTATAGCAAAAATAAACCACAGCTATTTCCATAAAGGAGAAAAAAAGACAAATTTCTTACATAATTCATCTCATAATTATTCTAAAAGACTGCACACTTACAGGGTGGTGGAGAGCGGTGGTGTGCTTCACATTAGTTCAGCTACATATGATGCACATGAGTTGACAGCTAATCATTTACATGGAAAGAGAAGCTTCTTCGTACAAGCGCAGCCTTAATCATGAAAACATGCAGCAGGCACAATAAAGTGCAGGGGCTGCAAAACTGCCTTAGCAGTGGATGGCTTCTTGACCTTATCGTGTATGTGTGTGTGTGCATGCATGTCTTTACACATCCTACTCACCTACAGACAGCATCAGCACAAAAAGCAAGTGAATCTGCATCAGCACAAAAGTTGGATCATCCCAACAGAAAGCAATCTATCATAAATTTAACTGGAGCCAGACTGGAGTGTGTGTGTATATGTGAAATCAGTTGTAATGAGCACGTGGACACACACTCGCATAAAACTGTTTTGTTGGAACATTTTGATAGGGGCAAACAAAACGCAAACAAGAACAGCAAACGACAAATGCAAGAATACTGCAGTAAAAAAAATAAGAATTTGCTAGTTGGGATTGTGCATGAGTGTATTAGTGTTTTCTTCAACACTGATGAGGTTTGGATCCTGCCTCCAACTAATAATATTTCTTTGCTGTGTAAGTATTCTGTCTTCAGTTTTGAGATTCAGATATTCTCGTTATTTCTGTTGTTTTTGGTATTTTGGAGGGGACTACATGCATAAAGGAAAAAAGGGCAAAATCAATTTTTTCAGCACCGTTAAAAACGTCCATTTAGTTTGCTTGGAAAATAGTTGCAACTAATCTGAATAGCTATGATGAAACATAAGGAGCAGTGCGGGAACATCTGAGGCGAAGGCAATAATTGGCGTAAAAACACAGAGCAGCCCAGTCTAATAACATGTCCATAGGTGCATCAGAAGGTATCAGAGACATCAACATCCTCAACCACACTCAGAAGTACACAGCAGGCAACACAGTTCCAAAACCTAATAACAGAGATAAGACAGAAGGATAACAGATCCCACAGCACAGTTCCTTATTGTGGATGTGAGACCCATAAAAGTAGCCGAAGGCAAAGACTTCAGAAGATTAATGAAGAAGTGAAAGCCTGACTACACAGTCCCCAAAAAGTCCAGAATTTCACAAGTCCTGTCTCTGAATTACTGAAATTTGTGACAGCAACTTTGAACTCTGATTTAACAGACTCCCACTTCCTTGCAGTGCAGAATAGGAAGAAAACAAAATGATAACACTGGTCTACACCCATTTTGGTGTCAAAGTTTTTTGAGCTGATTTTGGACAAATGCAATCTGTTGAATCCAAATGTTACATTGGTTTTGCTCAATGAGGTCAAAATTTTGATTTGTCACCTCATGCACTTTTTTTTTTTTTTTTTTTTTACATTTTTGTGTACATACAATTTTTTTTCTATTTCCTAAAATAAACTAATTCTGAAACCTTTACAAGTTGCTCCTATAAATATTTGCAGGTGAATTAAATTTAGATAGAAAGTTTACCCCCTGGTTTATGAACAACACAAGCAATTCACTAAAGCTCTGGACAAGGATGGCGACTGCTTTACCTACTTATGCCAAGTTCTTCCAGGTTTGACAATGGAAAAGTTGAAAGCTGGGATCCTTGATGGTCCACAAATTTGTCAGCTCATCAGAGATCCAAAGTTTAAGAACTCCATGAAGGAAGTGGAACTTGAAGCGTGGAAGGCTTTTGTTCAGGTCGTGAAGAACTTTCTTGGCAAACTTGAAGAACTTGTCACCAATATGCTGATTGCATTCAAAAACCTTGGCTGCAACATGAGCATCAACATGCATTACCTATTCAATGGTTTCTTGAGAATCTCGGATCAATGAGTGATTAGCAGGGGGAGAGATTCCATCAGGACATGAAAGAGATGGAGACCAGGTATCAGGGACGCTGGGATGCAGTCATGATGGCTTACACACATCAACTTTTGGATCATTTAGCTTATAAAAAGTATTAAAAAGTGATTTTTTTCCTCTAAAATACGATTTCATATGAGACACACTAAAATAAATAAATCACTAATGTCAAAAAATAAATTTAATTGGCATAAAAACGTGACACAGAAAAGCAGATGTAATTTTTGGATTCAGTTTTGCAAAAATGTCCTAAATCAGTTAAAAATATATATATATTTTTTTTGTAGCCCCGTGTAATATTCCAGGTAAAAAAACAACAACAAATAAATACAAATAATGAAAAACAACGACCTCATAAAAATACAGTGATTTTCTATAGATAGATAGATAGATAGATAGATAGATAGACAGACAGATAGAATTCCAATGCTTATAGATATTGTACACTGAAGAAAACACATTCATTTGATGTTTACGCTGTAAAACATCTGTGATTACACCAGATATTTCGCATTTCTCCAATCAAATCTATGTAAAAAGTACAGAACCAGCACTTTTTTCTGTTAATTAAATGTCACTAATTATATCTACTTTTTGAAATATACCCAGCATTAAACTTGAATTGAACACTTTCATCTCCTAAATAAAAAGGGAATTATTGGTGAAAATTAGCAAATTTGCAAATTAAAATAAAATAAAAAAATCCCATATTGCTACTTTTTTTTTTTTTTTTTACGTGTTTTAAGTCGGTGTATGTGAGAAAGACATTTGGCTGCTGATTGCTCCTAAATCTCTGAAGCCCCAAAATGGTATTCAGATCTGCCCCATTAGTGTCATCAGTCAATAAAACTAAAAGTATTGGTATTCAATATTTTTTGAAACTTAACCACGTTGCCATAGCTGTAAACTTCCAGACATTACTCGTGTTTGTTTGTGTTGAATGAGGCCGCCGAACAACTGAAGAAGTCAACTTTTTGTGATGGCATTCATTTTCCCACAAATGTATTATGCTAATGAACTCTGCATAAGAAATCTTACTGGATGTATACACAAAGGAATAGAACATCATGCTATGTATTCTTGTCAGTCAAGCGCAGCCGTTTCCCCTGTTGCACGAATGCACACAAACATATCAATATTAATGCTTCATATCTTTGCTTCTTCTCTGCTTAGAGCTGTGATGAGAGATGCGCTGTGTAACACCCACAATTTATCCTGATATTTTGATCCTGGCTCTCCAGAAGAAAGAGAAGAAATAATGAAGCCAAAGAGCAGGAGGAGCATTGATCCTCACGGAAACTTTCACAGGACTCCAGTTAAAATTTCTTTTTTGCAATATGAACCATATACATCAAACAATGGAGCAATTGTGAGGGATGGCATGACGGAGGGTGGTCAGATGTTCCTACTAAACTGAATCTCTACACACCATACAGTCATGTCAGCATTTAAACAGTCAGACATATTGTTCAAGCTTGAGGCTTATACTGAAATAGATAAATAATCTGATACTTGGCTGCAACTATGTGCCATTTCAGTTTGTTCATGTGCAAAAAATTAAAAAAACCTCACATGCAGCTCCGTTGATTAGGAGTTGGAGGGGAAGTTTTCTGTCCTGACCATACAAGTGAAGAAGATGATTTTTAAAAACTGCAAACACAAACCTTAAAAAAAAGTTGAAAAAACAGGAAGGCCAGTCTGCAAAAAGATACAAACAAAAATCGGAAGACTTCTGAAACAAACAACTATGAAGTGATGAAACAAAAGCCAACCTCCATCAAAAGGCTGGGAAGAGGAAAAACATGGGGACAAAAAGTAAAAAGAATTGCCTGTCACAGTTTTCGACAAACCAGGCAACAAACCACTCGTTTTGTCAAAACAATAGTCCAGACCCAAAGACATGTAATTTGGGAAATGATGAAACACCGAGAAAAGCAACAAACCCCTAAAAAGAGTGTGGAAACAGCAAATTTGGGCCATTTTTACTTGATGAATATCCAACTGTAAATGATTACCGAAGAATGGTAAGCTAATTCTGTCGGCATTAATAAGAATCACATAAAAACACTCATAAACCATTTGAGCATTGGAATTTAAATCAGCATCTCTCTGGAGATATGGGGTGCCTTCCAATATCTGTACTTCTGCACCATAAAGCGTGAAAGAAAAAGATTTAGTACGTCCCAGTACATACAGTTGTGGTCATACGTGTATGTACCCTGGCATAATTTGTGATTTTATTGGCAGTTTTTCAGATAATATGAATGATAAGAGAAAAACCATTTTGTCACTGATGGTTCGTTGTTGGGTGAAGCCATTTGTTGCCAAACAACTGTGTTTACTCTTATTAAATCATAATGACATCATGAATTTTGGCCTACACACAAGTTGACAGTAACGGGTTTGAATGGATACTAAAGGTGACCATCCTCACCTGTGATGTGCTTGCTTGTAATCAATGTGTGTATAAAAGGTCAGGTAGTTTGTGGGCTCCTGACAGACCCTTGCATCGTTCATCCAGTGCTGCACTGAGGTTTCTGGATTCTGAGTCATGGGCAAAGCAAAAGAATTGTCAAAGGATCTACTGAGAAAGATAATTGAACTGTCTAAAACAGAAAAGGAATATAAAAAGATATCCAAAGAATTGAGAATGCCAATCAGCAGTGTTCACACTCTAATTAAGAAGTGGAAAATGAGGGATTCTGTTGAAACTAAACCACGGTCAGGTAAACCAACAAAAATTTCAGCAACAACTGCCACGAAAATTGTAAAAAACTGTGGATGCAAAGAAAAACCCACAAATAACTTCAGCTGAAATACAGGACTCTCTGGGAAAGAAAAAAAAAGTGGTGTGACTGTTTCAAGATGCACAATAAGGAGGCACTTGCAGAAAAATGAGCTGAATGGTCGAGTCGCCAGAGGAAAGCCATTACTACGCAAATGCTACAAAGCATCCCGCTTGCAATACACCAAACAGCACAGGGACAAGCCTCAAAACTTCTGGAGCAAAGTCATTTGGAGTAATGAGACCAAAATGCAACTTTCTGGCCACAACCATAAGCGTTACATCTGGAGAGGAGTCAACAAGGCCTATAATGAAAGGTTCACCATTCCTCCTGCGACACATGGAGGTGGATCGCTGATGTTCTGGGGATGTGTGAGCTACAAAGGCACAGGAACCCTGGTCAAAATTGATGGCAAGATGAATGCAGCATTTTATCAGAAAATACTGCAGGAAAACTTGCACTCATCAGCCCGGAAGCTGCACATGGGACGTACTTGGATGTTCCAACATGACAACGATCCAAAACACAAGGCCAAGTCGACCAGTCATTGGCAGAATAAAGTGAAGGTTCTGAAGTGGCCATCTCAGTCTCCTGACCTCAAGATCATTGAGTCACTCTGGAGAGATCTCAAACGTGCCGTTCATGCAAGACAGCCCCGGAATTTACAGGAACTGAAAGCTTTTGGCCAAGAAGAATGGGCAGCGTTACCATCAGAGAACATAAAGAGCCTCATCTACAACTACCACAGAAGACTTCAAGCTGTTATTGATGCTAAGGGGGGCAACACACAGTATTAAGACCTGGAGTATGTACACTTTTGATCAGGGTCATTTGGGTGGTTTCTGTTGTCATTATGATTTAAAAAGAGTAAACACAGTTGCTTGACAATAAATGGCTTCACCCAGCCACTGACCATGAGTGAAAGAAAAGTTTTTGTGTTCTCATTCATATTCTCTGAAAAATAGCCAAGAAATCATAAATTCTGCCAGGGTGTGTAAACTTCCGAGCACAACTGTACTATGTCAAACGCAGTGTGTCAGAAATACAAGGATGTGCGACTACATCTGGATCAGATTTTGCAGTGTACAAGCCAGTGTGTTTTTCTGGCCATTTTGACCCACAATCCTCGGCAGAGTTCCGTCACATGTGTTCGGGTGTCTTGCGTGAGTTGCAGAAAGCGGACAGATGAAAGCTCGATTCTCATTACAGACCACAATGGTTAAAGTTTAAGGCACAATATTCTGACAAAGTATGTTCCAGCTGTATGCATATTGCATGAAACAGCACGTACTTTGTGAGGGCAGTAAAATGACAAAGCATGTGATGTGGAAGGCAGCAAATAACTGCAGGAGAATATTTAAGTTAATTCTTGTCACAACATCAAATTATGGATCAAAATGCTAAATGTGAAGTTCTGGTTCTGGGACCATTTTGTCTCAATGAATGCTGCTTTATAATGAAAGTGACTGAAAGACAAACACATGAGGAGAAAGCATTCTCAAGGTCTGTGGAGTGTAATGCCATAAAGTTCCTAAGGCACAATACTATTGTACTGTCGTAAACAACCATTTTTTATTTTTATTTTTTTTTATTTCAGAGGTCATTTATAGATGAGTGAAACACAAATTGTCCTCTTGTTCTGTGTTGTCAGTGTGTGTGTGTGTGTGTGTGTGTATGAGAGAGAGAGAGAGAGAGAGAGAGAAAGAAAAGCAGCTAATGGAGACTGGGAGAGAAAAGCCTTGGTTCTCTTACATTTATATAAATCTCCTCCATCTCTGCACTTCAAACAATCAGCAGTGCATTAAGAGGTTTGAGATGGACATGATTGATTGATCCTTTCTCCTTCTACCCTTGAGGGTCTACTGCCAACAAATGTGTCTTCATCCCCTACGATTAATCTAATCAGCCTTAATAAAAGCATCCATTACTGAGGCAGCACCATCGACAGGCACGAGCAGAATGTTTACTGATGAATAATCAAACACGGGAAAATACTGATTGGTCTGCTGATCCAAACAACCTCCAAGGCTGCTACATTACCCGCCACGTATCTGCCAATGAGCTAATCCTCATCAATTCCCTGTCAATCAAAGCAAATGCACAGTCTCCAAACCGGAGTTGCATCTTATTCATCTGCAGCCAGTCAAAGGTTCACATGAGTAGGCAGAACTACCACACTTGACGTCTTGACATCCAGCGCATACATACAAATAATTCCATATTTAAGATGTAGAAAGACGGCAATGGTGACTCATTTCCTACCACTGACTTTCCAGCAGGATCAACAGACTGTTATTAAAAACACAAACCGACGAGGAAGATAACACAGGCTGCTTTGTAACACTAAAATTGCCCGGGCTTGTGGGGTTTATTTTCAATTTTCATTTCACTTCCTCGCCAGCTCAGATAAGGCAAAACACAACTTCAGGCAATGTGAACATGGGGAAACAGGTAATTCTAAAATATTCATTCTCTGTTTTGTCTTTGATGAGTTATATCACCCAGGCAAGAAGCATCTCAGCTAGCTTTTTTTTCTGATATCTTTAGGAATGCAGCAAGAAAACAACAACAACAAAAAAAAATGGAGTCTGGAGACACCACCTACGACTGCCTTAAACTGTGAATATGGCTCAGACACAAATGTCTTTTGTTCTAATACAAACAAAATGAACAAGAAGTAAACTTATAAGAGAGAAGTTCAAGACGCTGTAAACATCTGTGTTTTGGGACTGTCTTCGGGTTGTTTGTCATTTCCTACTACTAGAAGTAATTTTTCGAGCTTTCCAGGATGCCTGTGGCCCAGCTTGTATGGGTCTCCGCTCTGACAATACAACCCTGCTCAGCCTGCAGCGTAGCCATCACAAATACACAAGACTGCATGCAGACAGTACTGCAGTAAGGGCGATAACATGCTATGAAGAGAATTTAATTTGGGCTTACATAAAGCATGTCTGGGGCTCCAGGAGAGTAGAGATTAGAGAAGTGACTTGTGACTGAAAGCTACTTCTTTGAATTTTCAGTCCGACAGGAATAAATGTGGGAGGAGAGACCGAGCGACTAACACTTTCACCTCCCTTAAAACACCATTGATTAGGCCTTGATGAAGGAACTTTATTACTGCCTGCTGCAGTGGAACTGCTTAAGGTGAAAAAAAAAGAAAAGTATAGGAGTGAGGTCGATCTGTAGGCTCTCGTGATGCATTTCTGAGTGAAGCTGAGTATGTGGATGGGGTCTCGTCTCAAAGGAATTCCAGCAGATTCCTCCGGGCCTGGATTTGATTGAAATATGAAGCTGGTGACTTGGCTCTACCTCATTCCACACCTCCCTCAGCGACACTGTTAGACAAGAGTTAGAGGACAAAGGCAGACAAGCCACTAATAAATGATGCACCTGATGGATACTGCAACTCATTTGTACTATGTATAAGCTTCTTTTGCCCTCATTCCAGTTACAGCTGTGCGGTGATGTAAACAGAGTTCAAGCAGAGGTTGTGCGAATAGTCCTGTCGCTGCATATGCATTTAAGGGAGGAGAGTACAAAAAATAAAATCAGGCACGTTAATAGGATGATTAGTGTTCTACTGTATTTACTAAAGCCATGCTATTTATGGGGGAAAGCGTTCACTTCTGAAAAGCAGACTTAAACATGTGCAGATGGGATTTTAAGTAGCCACAAAGGAGGTTGTAGTGGTTGCAATAATCATGCATTAAATATAGGCTTATATGAATAGAATGTGATTATTAGAAACAGAAATATGGCCAAAGAAATTAGGCCACTGAACGCAGCATGTGATTACTTTAATGTAAATATTGCTGGGCAGGGAATTCTAGTTTAAACCTGAATTTGTAAATAGCCAACAATGAACTGAAAAATCACTACAGGCTGCATGATAGCACATTAACTAAGCATTTAATAGCTATGGCTAGCGTTAAACAGCCAGACTTTAGCGGGTATTCTGTAGTTGAACCGAATGTCCTGAGTCCATTTGTTCAAAAAGTTTAATCCTCTGTCAGAATGTTGTAGATGTTTTTGTGTCCAGGAACAGATCAGATAATCCATTTTACTTTTGTGGTAGTTTTGCAGAGCAACCTCAGATTGGATCACTCTAATCCAGATGCAAACATTTCAGGAATACCAAATCTAGAATAGCAATGCTCTAAATGTAGGCTACCAGCTATGCAAAGAAAATCAGGTAGAACATGATGTCACTTTAAGAGTCAACAGAACAATAAAAACAACATTTTTAATGTCTTTTGAACTGTCATACCCAACATCTGACCCACGACAGATCCATACAAACAAATGAGACGTTAGTTGTATTTTGACTCTTGGTTGTCTATAACTTGTGTAATCGTTGCCTCAAACATTAAATATCTCTGTACAGAACTTGTGAGTTGTTTTTTCCCCCTAAAAGCTGCAGTGAACCTGTTCCCTCATCTGCACTTGCTGACACCATCAGAATAGAACTCACCATCTCCAGTAGTCACCAATGACAGCTGTACTACTTTTAGTACCTTCAGTACCATAAAAAATGAGAAATGACATTTTCAGAATTTTGATATTGGCTGGGTAACAAAATGTCTTTTTACATGACATCCCGAATGGTACTTAAGTCTTCATGAAGCTTCATCAACCACAAAAATGCCATGAAGGTAATGGTTAATGCCAAACCAAACTAAACTAAACTCCTTTCAAGTCAGTAGTCATGGATCAACAGACAGATATACTATAAAGAGTATTTACAGATAAAGCTCAACAAAGCCATTTGTAGAGCAGATAAAAATGCATGTTAATATTGTCTTGCTCACAGATCTGTTAAAATGGTGGCTGCAACAATGCCAGTGGTTGCTACTTGTAACAAACCAAAATCAAAGCCTCCCTATGCAGGAGACTGACATGCATTCAGGATATAACACAACAGTTTATTTAACAGCTAGCTCTTTCTCTGTTTCATTTATTTATATTTTTTATCAATATGTATTGAGCACAACCAGTTGCAACTCCACTGTGGACATGAGTTATGTACTTGCAATTTACGTTACTTCTGCACCAAGACGGGAGCCAAGGAAGAGGTCTGCTTGTCTGTCTGTATGTCTGTATTTGCAGAAACTACCAGACTGAATTCCATGAGACTTGGTGGAACGTTAGGCAAAGGAAGCACCCAGGAAGTTTTGGTGTGAATCTGAATCACTTTCTTTAAAACTGTGAGACTGACTTGGTGCAGGACTGCGCTCCCTAAGTGCCCTTTTAGGCAATGTTAGATCATGCATTAACGACAGTAATTTGTTCTGCATATCTGTCCATCTCATATGTTTTCCTATTACTTAACAGAGATGTCTTCATTGGCTAAATCACAGTTGACTTGTAAAACCTTTGAACACTCATTATTAAGGCTGAGTGTGAGGGTATAAGGGAAGCTAGTGAAGTGGATGTCTGTACACAGCGGTCCATTCACAGGCTCATCCCTGATTATCAGACCCCAGAGATGTTTGGTAATTAAGTGGAGGAGCAGCGAGGTCCTGCAGCCGTACTGACAGGACCATGACACTGAGCAGTAGCAGGAGCAGGGAGAGCAGGCAGACAGCGGTATTTCAAAGAGAGCCACTTCCCGGTCTTGTCATTCATCGCTCATCCCCCCTCTCGTCCTGCGGCTCCCCTTAGACGAGCTGGAATTATGAGCTGTTCCTGCTGACGGGCCATGGCGGCTCAGTGTTGGTCTTTGGCAATGATTGCATGTTTGCCGAAGCGAGTGTGTGTCTCCGAGCAATGCACTCAAAATTATGAGCGATATGACAGGGTCCATGAAAATAAACGTGGGCATCATGAGTTGCACATCCCCTGAATGCAGAATAATCGTGCTGAGTCACTGAATCCGACATCCATAAGTTAACATTCACACAGTTATCCTTACTAAATCCGATTTAGTTTGTTTGGCTCGACTTGAACCCTCCTGGCAGGTTCTCCCTTTGTTTTCTTTTCATTTTTCTGATATAAAGATGACGGACAAGCCAAAATGGTTTTTATTTATCATCAATAAAAGGCTCCCTCAGTTCGTCTCTCAAGAACAGACTCTAAGCATATGGTACACCAAATACTAATCTAATCCTGCACAAGAGCAATAAAAATGGGTTTTACTCTACTCACTAAACATGTCAGAGCTCAGTATGAGAAGAAAGTTGATGAGCAATGATAGGCACGCAGGTAATTACTATCGCAATGACTACAAAGGCCTCCCCTAGAAAACGTAATTGAAAAAATGTCCTGTTGTGTTTCTATAATCAGGGTGAAAGATTCAGAAGCAGAGTGACCCAGCAGGAAGTATGACTTAATAACAATAATAAAAAAAAAATACACTGAATCATGTAAGTTTAACTATACATGCTCCAAATCTCAAACTGTGCCATGTAATGTAAATGTCTCAGGTGAAGTTATAAGTTAATTGAAGACAGCAGCTCCAAAATTCCCTCATGTGATTCATCTGACTCGACTATTTTACAGAGCATCAGAGTGCGAGTCAGGCATTCATCAGAGCGATGTGATTGGTGATGACCGATGCATTCAATGACGCCCCGCTGCTAAAACACTCAGTCAGTCATGAAGGCAAAATGGATTCAAGTAGACAAATAAAACCCCTGGCACGAAAAGGAAAAAAATGAGCCTGAAAGACCCAAATCAAACTTTTAACAGCCACAAGAAAGATAAAGTCAAAAGAATAATAGCTGTCAAAAAGAAAGAAAAAAAAAACTACCATAGCGGGCTGTCAGTCAAAACAATCCCTCAGAGATGTGCAACAGAGAAAATACTCAGCTGCCGTCTTGTCACTCACACACATACAATTCTTCAGAGAGAAAACAAAAGGACAAAAAGACTGAAAAAGCTGTTGATTCTGGGCTACGTGGGAATCGTACAATAACAGCAGAACAGGTAGGAATAATGGTCAAAGCTCCACTTCATGTGAAGACATGTTCTGCATTTTAAAAATAGGGGGAGAAAGAAATTAAAATATATTTTTCATGAGAGCTACTCATGCTTGCATTTTCAACATCTTTAAACCTTTCTTGGAAATGAAGGAGGGCATTCCTAAACGTTTTAAGGCTCAAGTGATGCTTCTTCCTGACTGAAAAACAAAAAGGATTTAATGAGTGGAGGGAATACAGTACGGGGAGACCTGAACTCGCTTTCATTACCTCCCTTAGATCACTCGATCCACATTGATTTCAATGTTAAAAAGAAGGAGACACACACATCACTACAAACGTCTCTTCAGCCTGCTTTGGGGACTATTTAATGATAGAAAGAGTCAATTAGGATCCTCCAGCTGCTTACACCTCTTTTTAAAATGCGTCTCAACTTTGAGGTGTCACATAATGGTCTAAATTAATCAAAAGGCTCCGTATTGACCAGTAAAGGTCTCTCCTCCATCTAAGTGGGTGTCTGGGGAGTATCGGTGAGATGTAGGCGTAAGCCAGAGATATTTATCTATACTCTCGCTCTTTGTTTCCCTCCCACCCCACCACTCTCCCCTCTGTCTCTCTACTTCTGTCTCTTTCCCTCCCTGGCTTCCCTTTGAAGACATGAAAATGCTCTCTTCAAAGTCATATGTTATTTGATTCAGAAAAGGCCAGTGCTTTCAAAGTCTCGCAATTATGGCTCTCTGACTCTTGTGTCTGAAAATAAACTGCAGAAAGTCTCTTAGAGGACCAGATAAACATGCACGCAAGTGTACGGTGGATGTGTTACGTACAAGTACTGCACGACGAAATCAGGATGCACACGAAGCGTCACTACTCCGACCGAATGCCAACTCCCTCCATCAGTTGTCATTAAGATGAATGACTGTTGATAGTTAATTCCAGAGCAAATTGCAGGGCTGAGCTGCATTCATTGTCTTAATTCCCTCCTCCAAATTCCCTTTAATTAAACAACACAGCTTAAAGACCCTCTCCAGTCATTGATTTAACCCCTAAAAACTCATCTCAAGCTACATTTTTCAAGCAAATAATCCCTTCCTGTGTTAACTTGGCTTAGATGCAGCTCAACACTGCTGCTTCTTTTATAATGTAAAGATCTAAAAAGTCCCTCTCACAGCAGCTTGAGCACACCAGGTCACCTTCAGATCTGCTCAAAACTACTTTTCACCACACAATCTGCAAATTGTAATATTACAGTAATTGAGCCATTCATGTTTAAACCGGAAAACAATTCCAAAGAAGAGTAATGACACAAAGCTCCAGCCTGCTTGATGACCGCATTGCTTCTTTGGGTTTGTTATGTATGAAATTCTGGAAATTGGAATCTGTGTTTTCCAGACTGTCATCTGGACAATGCAGTTGAAAGGTGTTCTGTAACCCTGAAGGCAAACCTGATTGAAAGATTAGTTTTCAAAATATAAGTTAGATCGTGGTTTACAAGAAGAAGGAAGCCATAAAACGAAAGAAATATTTGCGTAACACGACTCATAAACTAGAAAATTGAGAAAAAAGTGAAAAACAGCAAATTTTGTTTACTTTTTTTTTTTTTACTTTCAAGATATACACTGACTCTGAAACCGCCAGGATTCTGAAGACTGTAATGGCGCAACTCCTTTAAAGTCACAATAAAACTTCAGCTAGAGCATGTTTAGCTTCCAATAACAGTGTAATGTTGGATTTATTTTCAGTTTTGTTAAAACCGAGACTGAGAGGATCAGCTATGGTAAACTAAGGAAAGGACTTGATCGTTGTAATTTTTTAAAATAAATCCTTTGATTTGATGATGATGCCAAATGTGCTTCAACCTGACTTTATAGTTAAAGAGCTGTAGAGGCACAGTTAAGGTGTGTGATTCAGATTGTGGGCTTTTTTTTTTGGTCAGATTTTCAGTAGGAAGCAATATGCTTGAGGTGTTTTGGTAAAATTCTGGTTTAAATTATGAATAAAGTAAATGGGCAGGCAATTTAAATTCACACCAGGGTACGCCATTTACTGGCCAGTTATACCCAATATTCAGCATTTTTCTTATTATCAGTGTCATCATTTTCTATAAACCAATTTACTACTCCAACTGTGCTACTTCAGCTCTCATTCAAACACCTCGTTCTATTTAGTCCCCACGCCGTGTTCTCGAGCAACGTCCGGCCCACGGCACTATAATTCTGGTTACCCAGTGTCATAACCACCTACCAACACAGAAGAATAAGTGGTGAAAGGTTCTCTTTTAATAAAATATGTGTAAAATATACATTAGCACAAAAGTTTTGTGCTAGAGTTAGTGTTAATCTAAATGTTACTGCAAAATGTAAATTGGTCTCACATACTGGTAATTGGTCTCCTTGATCACTAATAATATGTATTCTTCTGTCCTGGACCACACAGCTGAATTTCAAAATATGAAATGGACAATTTAAGACAGTGGCCACAGTGTAATAGTTTCTACATTCTGCATGTACAAAAGATGTCACACAAATCTGTTCACTGTTGCTCACACACAGGTTCCCTTAATTAACTATTAAATGATCATCAAACATGCTCAGGTCCTGATACTGACGATATTCAAAGTTTTGTCCCGGCAAAGTTGTCCATTGGGAAACACATTTGATGTTGTTTTATTTTCTCACAAATGAGTGCTGTGTCAATGGCAGTAGACTTTTTTTTTCTCTCTCTCTTTAATTTCACAGATTAAGAGCAATCTTAGATTGGAATCTGTCAGTGCAATGCACCCACTAATGTTTGTTCTCCATCATTCATGTTTTTCATTATCTCCATGTGGATGCCTTTCAATGAGGTTTGCCTTGCAAAAAGGGAGCCGGTTTCATCAGAACCATTCAACAGTTTAATCAAACATGAGGTCCATAGAGAGCAAATACAAAAGTCATTATTGTACTCACTGTGTTTGAATTCACAGAGTTAGAGGATGTTAGAAAAGTAAAATCAATTTCCACATTTCTATGACTGCATTGTGCAGAGAAATTAAGACCTTTCATTATCTTGGAGTTTCAGGTGGGTGAAAACTCTGTTGATAGTTGGATCAAGTGCAGGTCAAAGATTACAACAGTGGTTTGTCTTCAGATAAAGAAAAAAAAAGCAATGGCATATAGTTAATATTATTGTGAAAACAAACAATAAATGCAATGTAGAAATTACTGTTGTCAGCCTGACATCAGTTGCTATTGAGTGTTAAGAGATTGTAAAGACATACCATGAAACAAAATGAATCCTTTATCAGCTATATTTCCTCCTTGTGACCATCCATCTATTATCTATACACCACTAAATCCTCACCAGGGTCATGGGGGGCTGGAGTCTATCCCAGCTGATTCAGGGCGAAGGCAGGTTCATCTGAACAGATCACCAGTCTATCACAGAGCTACACTTAGAGACAGACAACCAAGCACACTCACATTCACACCTACGGACAATTTAGAATCACTAATTAACCTCAACGTGTTTTTGGACTGTGTGGGAGGAAGCCGGAGAACCCGGAGAGAACCCACACTGCACGGGGAGAACATGCAAACTCCACGCAGAGGACTGGGATGCGAACCGGCGACCTTCTTGCTGCGAGGCAACGATGCTAACCACTGCTCCACCTTGCAGCCCTCCTTGCGATAATTGTAGTTTAAGTACATGCAGATACATTAGTGTTATTTGGGGGTGGAGTGTTTGGGTGCAGCCGGGAAGTTCTAGCATCTAAGATGTAACAGCAAAACATCCAACTTCTTAAGGCCACCAAATATGGGCCTGACATCCGTTTTTTTTTACCTGCTAGGTAAGATTTTTGTAACCTGAAATGACAAAGACACAATCATTCAGCCAAGACAAACATGGATGGGAGATATTTCAATCAAAAACAGAAACTTAAAAACTGTAAATGTTTTTAACTGCATTACCACAAAACTATAATGTGGTTTTGACTGTGATGAATTACCAATCTGAAGTACGTTTCAATCCTCTGCAGTTTTATTTTTATACGGAACTGAAAGTAATGGTTGCATAAATAGTTCATCCATCAATTTAAAACACTGTGGCTTGGAAAATGATGAACACAATGGAAAGCACAGCAGAGTCAGAATACATTAAGATGGTGGTAATTTTTCTGTTGTGTTGGCTCTGCACGCCAGTGCATTGGGTTTGAAATGAAACAGTGACACTGAGTATGAAGTACAACGTTCAGCTTCAACGTCAGGATTCTACATTAATGTCATATAAACACTCAGTACTGTAGCTTTTCTAAAACAAACACAGACCTCAATTTGGAGAAACAAACCCCACTGGATTAGCTTATATAAACTCAAATAAATCTATGATGTTTGTTTTTTTGTACAGTCAGTACATTTCCACTGGCTCGCTTCTCCTTGCTTTCCAGTAAAATAAATACTTTAAAATGTACTTTTAAAGTTATTGTCATGTAATTTTTGCTCATGCCGTCGTATTCCTACCTAAAGTCTACATACAGAAAGGGTACTTTGTATACATTGAACCCTCGACTCCTGCGGGACTCTGCTGGCTCTGGTATCCTGTGGGGGAGCTTTTTGCTGGCCTGGTTTGAGTCCACTTATCCCTTTATATGAGAAGTCACTGCAAGTCAATACAGAGTTGCTCTGAATGATCACTTCTGACCTATGATGATATTTTCCCATCTGGATGGAAGCGGTCTCTTCCAGGATGACATTGCTTGCATCCATCTAGCATGAGGGAATGGTTTTATTAGTATGAACATGATGTGAATCATGTGCTGTGGTCTTCACAGTCACCAGGTCTCAACCCAGCTCAACACCTCTTGCTCTGCACCACCAACCTCAGATCACCAAATGAGGAAATATCATTTGGTAGAATGATGTTCATCCCTATAGTGGAGATCTTGATGCTTGTGGAGTCAATCCCAAGATGCATTCAAGCTCTTGTGGGGACCACAGACACATCATGTCTGTATTAAAAAGGCTGTTGGGGATGATGTGAGGAGTGAACTTGAAGAAGTCATGATGCTAAACATATGAATTCATTTTAGGTTTTAATAATGTACAACTGAATCAACACGTTAACTTGATGTTGACATTCCTGATGTGAACAAGAATTTCTGCGTTTTTATTACACATTAAAATCCCACTCAAAAATTTGCTTGCTGTAAGTCTACAAAACATTGACAGTGGAATATACCTGCTACATGCTAAGCCTTTGTAGCCATCTGTCGTCTTTGCCTTTAGTCTGATTTTCAGCTACTGCAAATAAGCTAGAATGGATTTACTCTCCCTGTGCAGCGTGGGTTTTCTCTGGGTTCTCCGGCTTCCTCTCACAACCCAACACCATGCTGAGCTTAATTGGTGATTCTAAATTGTCCGTAGGTGTGAATGTGCGTGGTCTTGTTTGTCTCTACATGTAGCCCTGTGATAGACTGGTGACCTGTCCTGGATGTCTCCTGCCTTCGCCCTGAGTCAGCTGGGATAGAGGATTAAGTGGTAAATGGTCAAAATAGTGAGGATTTAGCAGTAAATGGTCTGCACTTAAATAGAGCTTTTCTACCTTAACAGTGTTTTCTCCTTCACCCATTCACACACACATTCATACACCAATGGCGACAGAGCTGCCATGCAAGGCACTAGCATTCCACTGGGAGCAACTTCGGGTTCAGTGTCTTGCCCAAGGACACTTCGACTGCAGAGGGGCCGGGGATCAAACCGCCAACTTTATGATCAGAGGACAACTGCTCTACCACCTGAGCCACAGCCGCCCTTGCAGTGTATAGATAATGGATGGATGGATGGATGGATGGATGGATGGATGGATGGATGGATGGACTAACTCAAGGACGTTCTGCAGTTTGGTCCTACAAAATGTCCATTACTTTGGCCAGGCTGCATATTTGCCTTCAGTGAATTATGATGCATTCACCTTGATACATTCAAATAAATGTAAGCTTTACCATTTCTTACTGATGAAGCAGTATCTTTGGGTTTCCATCATTCTGGTAGGTTGATCTGTATCTTGTCTGCCTATTACACCTTGTTCCAGAACTATGCAGATTTCTTTCTGTACTTTCATCCCCCCAAAAACTGTACCTTGTCATTTCTGTTGTTGAGGTTTACAATGGGTTTCCATCTTGTAGTAAAAGGCCTAAGGTTACACAGTTCTGTTCCTGTCCTCAGAGTACTCTTTTGCATGTCAGTCATTGCCTCGATCCTGGACAAGTTCCTGTACATGTTAAGCAGGTCTAAAGTGGATTTCTTCAACATGACAGCTATTTTTCTCTCAACCTCTACATTGGCGTTCTTAGCTATAGTTGCCTCGACACACCTAATATTTTAGTACCACAACACTTTGGCCAATTGTTGATGGTCTGTTTTACATGCACTTTTTATTTTGTCTTCATAGTCAGAGCCAACAACAGAAAATGTTCACATCAAATCAGCTTCAGATCTGGTGAGAGGTTTATGTCTTTGTTTCACTTTTACACCTGCCAAAGGCACCTGCCCAAGAAATATGTGAATATCATACAATTACCTTTGGTCCCTTGAAGGTTTTGGAAATTGGTTAAACTGATCTGTATATAAACTAACAAAATGAAGCTGAGCACTTCAAAACGCAGTTGCTGTTTGAATGCAAATGACAGCTGAACACAAAGCATGGTAATCTCTCCTTTTAATTAGAGTAAACAGGATGAGACTGTGCCTGTGCCATTTTCTCCAGGTGCTCCGGCTTCCTCCCGCAGTCCACAGACATGCATTGTATATAAATAGGTGATTCTAAATTGACTGTAAATGTGAGCATGCATAAATCTGTCTCTTTGGTGATTATATGGTGACGTGTCCAGGATGTACCCTGTGTCTCACCTAGTGTCAGCTTGGGTAGGTCTCAACCCTCCACAGGATGAAGCCTGTATAGATAATGGATGAAACATGCACACAAACTGTTAACACTGGCCTTTTAACATATGTGTAACATTGTGGAACCGTTAAATGACAAAAAACAAACAAACAGGAATGAATCAGAGGAATTCATCTCATACAGGTTTATGCTAACATCTATAAACTTGTCACTGATTTTACACTTTGCCCTCGTGGTAAATATGTATATATTCAGATATGTATTTAGATAGCTTCCAAACCAAGTCCAGAGAAAAACATAAACACACTCAGTTCACTTAATTATTCCCAGAATCCAATTCCACACTTGTTTCACGCGGTTTCCTCTCAGTCCTGACTGCACAAGCATGTACCCATGAAATATTTTTACGTGCAAATGTCAAATGCTAATTGTCTAAATTTCAAAGCAGTTATCCATTGTTTTGGTTTTTTTTCTGTTTCCCTGCACATATGCTTGACATTCTGGCATCTTCCCCGTGGTGTTTACTCTGTGATGTATGGTAATAAATGAGCATGAAAAACACTGTAAACACAAATGGCTACACACAGCCAGCAAAAACATATACATACATATTCAACAAAGCAGAGTTACAACCGAGCAGAAAGGCCAGAAACAACTTTTCCTTCAAGGGTGAGAAATCTGTTATGAATGTGCATGCGCATTTATGGTTCAGTGGTTGCTGATATGCTCTTTCAACAGTCTAACAGCGGAGAGTAAGATCCTTTGTCTCTTAGTTCTCCTGCAGACACACAAAAACAACAAAGAGCTGACAAGTTCCCAGGCTAGAAAACTAAAGTTCAGACATATGTAATTAAACTTCTGTAGAACCGGCAATTTTCGTTTTTGTGCAGCAATTCAGTGTTGTGTTTCCTGTAACTCTGACCATTTGTCAGCAGTGAGGCTCAGTGAGTGGAAACGTTGTCCTACAGTGAAGGAACATGGTTCAAGTTCTGTCAGTGTCAGCAAGCAGTGATTTTGCTACCGATGTCTACGAGAAAGAGCTGAACTTAGCAGGTCTATGTAGCTGGAAAAGTGAAACAAATAGCAGAAAACACTTGATCTCAGCTTTGTGAAGGAGGCTGAGCTGTGCGTTCTGCCATACATCAGATACACAGGAGTTTAATTTTGAGCACAAAACACAGATTAAAACGTGTTATTCTCATTAGAGTGGAGATATCCAGCGCTAGGCTCTACATAGTCAAAGCGAAGGCTTCAATTTAGTGCGATATTGCTTCATCAAAGGAGAGAGCAATATAAATCATCTTTTATCAGCTGTCAGTGGATAAAGGAGAGATACCTTGGAGAAGTGAAATCATCTGGAGTATTCCCCCATCTTTTACTGTCAAACTTGAAGGTAACATTGCTGATTGATGCCAAAAAAGCTGTGCAAGACCTTGGGAAAAGTTACTTTAACTTTGGTGTTCATCATGTTTCACGGTGCAACTTTACAAGGAAACATGGCAACACTACAGACTGAGTGTCTATTTGATCCATTCACCACAGATGTATTGTCTATCTCTGGGATTCCCAGTGCCCAGGAGTTTAGAAGGAAAGACAAAAACAGACAAGAGAAATGAGATCCTGCCTAAGTTATTGATTCACTATAACATGAGAGTCCACTAAAGCCCCGTACGAGAGCCGGCACACGAAAAGCTCTGACATGTGTGGTAATGTACGATGGAAAGGCCTCAATGAGTAGTCATTAAACTTCATCTCTCCGCAGTCACATAACGCATGTGAAAGATAAATCCATACATTTTACAGACACCTCCATTAGTCAGTTGGCACCGCGGACTGCGGAGGGTGTTGCAATGTAATGGATCTGTTTTCCACCTAATGGCTGCTCTGCAATCCATCTGCCAATAAAAGAAACTGCAGCTCTTTCACACTACCAATTAACTCATTATCCAGTCATCTCCTGCAACCAATGAGATTTCACAAAGTAAGCCTTTGTGCAAAGTTTCTGCGTGTGGCAAAATAGATTACAGTCAGACATATAGTAGAGACTGATACTGTGTTATTGAGAAGACACCCAAAACTATCTTTGTATAAGTTTTGTTTTCCTACACAAAAATCTGGAGCTAATCTATATATATTATTGGAGATCTATAAATATACCAGTTGACAATGTAAGAAAAAAAAGGAAATAAAATAAAATAGGGGTGTGCTGCAGCAAGTTTTTAAACTCCAAAATGCTTTCAGGAAAAAAAAAAAAAAAGACATTCAGAGGCGTTAATTCTGTCTACTCAGGTGAGCTGTGATTATCTAACTCCACTGTTTAGCACTTAGAGCACTTTATTATCACCACCCAATTAAAGCACAGGAGTCAGCCATTTAGAAGATCCCAGAGAACGCCATGTGAGGAAATGTCAACAGCAAAAGTGAACCGACTAGTGGTCTTATCTTGCAACGCCTCATCTAGACAGCTCTGAATCTATTGTGACAGCAACCGCAGATGATGGGATGTTGGGACTGGGGAGGTTAGAGGTGTAGGCTGCCTTCAAAAGGGCAAATCTCTCAGGTTTTTATTAAACCCCCAAACAGCTGTGAATCTTAACCTCGCTGATGCTTTTGTAGCATTTACTCATTATCGATTTTTGACTGGAAGCAGCTGTGCTATTTATGAGGAAGAGTAGATTGAAAAAGAGAGACAGGGACAGGAAACTCAAACCATTTAACAGAACAAATGTATGTTTCCTTCTGCTTTAACAATGTTCCTGAGATCATAGCGGGACAATAATGTCTCATCATTTGCCACAAGACGAGACAAAAATGTACAAATGGACATTAATGCTAAAAACAAAACAAAAAAACTTTATTTATTATGTATTTACAAGATGTTTGCACGCTTAACATTATAGCTTGACAAGAGTCAAACCATAGATGAGTTAAGTGGGAGCCTGGAGCCTATCCCAGCCAAAGGGAAAGATGAAGGCACAGAACAGGTGTTTTTGTTTTGTTTTTAGTAACCACGGTTTAAGAGACCATCAACCTCAGGTTTAGGTTTAGTTCTCTTTTATTGTTTACTTTCCATTTTCTCTCGCTCTCTACTCAGGTTTAGGCACCAAAACTACATAGTTAGGTTTAGGGAAATATCACACTTTGACACAGACTTTTACATGTTTCAGTACCAAAATTACATGGCTAGGGTGAGGTAAAAGAAAAGATAAGAAAAAAAAATTGTTTGGGTTAAAATCTGACTTTTCTATTCCACGTTTGAAGCTTCTTCACCATTTTCTAGGTCACCATGATGAGAAGTCCAACCTCATCAATGAAACTCTGGGCTCCAGAACAACTTTTTACACTGATTGCAATGGTGCTCCTTTTCATTTAGATGCACACACCCTTTGGTACCAAATAATACGTTACTTTTGTTGTCAGTTCCCCCCGAAAATTTGTTAATGTAGTAATTTCTTAATACGTATTGTAAACGACTGCAAAAAGAATAAAGGTCAAGATCAATGTTTCTTTTCCACATGGAAGATTCGAAGTCTAAAGTTAGTAAAACTCATTTTTGTCCAAAACACACACACACAGGCACACAAGCTAAAGAAAATGTTTAGTTACACTTAGCTGATTTTTTGTTGCTTGCTGAAGCCTTTACACCAGAACCAGACCCTATTCGTTACAAAAATGTACCCAGTGCCATTTGATTTTTTTTTAAAGTTGGAAAGCAAGGCATATTTGAAGAAGAGGCACGCTGGTACCACTATGACTACAATGACAATAGGGCTAGGATATTTACGTTTAGTTTCTCTTGCATCATATTTGGTGGAATTGGAGTTGAGAATTTTACAACAGAAAAACAATAAACGTCTCCTGAGTCTCTCCTACTCACACAGTTCAAGGTTCTTCATTTTTGCAGTGCAGTTGTGGAGTTGTTACTGATTAAATTCGGGGTTGTTTTTCAGGTGGAGATATAAAAAAAATAGCCCAGGGGTTGACTTTGCTTCCAATAGCAACTGTTGGCGGCAGATTTAGGAATATTGACCATATCCAGGAGTGTACTGTATTTCTTCAGAGACAAAAAAAAGAAAAAAAGAAAAAAAGCTTATCGAGGCTTGCTATGAAGTGATTGGAAGAGGCTAGCTTGGATGCAACACGGTGACTTCGGCTCTCGATACCCTGTTTTTAAACGGCTGAATAACTGGATTTTATATGGTGGTCACTTTGACACACCATACAGCAGCTGACTACATGTACCAAGAGCCCCAAATACATCACCTTAACCACATTAGGTGACAGAAAAACTTGCCTTATAGTGGCTCATGGTGATTTTCAATGGTGGACATGCATTACCTTGTGACTCATTCATTTTGGCTTATTACAGATACTTGATTCTTCTTAGGATTGCTAAATGAAGGAGTTCTCTAAAACTTTTTGTGTGTTTACTAAAACACACAAATAGTCTTACAGCAGCTGCTGGAGCTTTCAATCCTTCTTGCACGCTACATTGACAAACCAAGGTTGGACAAAAAGAGTGACTGGCACTTTATTGTCCCTGAAGGCAACAGCAGTACACTTGGGCACACACAAGTGTTAATCAGCAGAGACAGAAGTGTCAGGGACTGTTACGTGTCATCAAACTTGATGGAAAAACTCTGCACGCTGACCCGAACACATAAGCTCCTACACGACGGGGAAAAAATATAATACAACATGGGTGTAACCGTCCAGATGGTCCATCAGAGACCAGCGGCCCATCCATCTCACCAGTCCATCATCATCAGTCAGGACAGAGTGATACACCACCTGGATGCTTCATGAGGTATGGAGCTATGGTCAGCTGCTTTATCCATTAAACACATCAGACTCAAGGTCAATGTTATTGTTTTAATAGTTGACCTTTCTTCTACTGCTGGGATGGTTGACTGGAGCTCTGACTAAAGGCGTGCAGCAGTGACAGGAGCAGGAAGACATTGATGGAAAGATGAGAGGCAAGAAAACAAGCAAGAGTTAGATTTAAAGGAACAGTAAGTAAAAGAAGACAGCGGATGGTGGGAAAATGGCATCCTGTTACTGACTCCTAATTGCATAATTTGCAATATTTAGAACAGATTTGCAGTCTTACTGCAGTTAGCTTTGCGGTAATGTGGGCTTTGTGCTTCACTATTATGCTTAAGAGGGAGCTGACCCTGAAGGCAAGGCCTTAGATTTAACATTCTGTCTTCACCCCAACCCTCACTGATTGTCATGAGGTTTGAGTAGTGACCAAAAGAAAGATATAGTGGATACAAGTGGCCAAACTTAGTTTTCAGTGCAGAATGGCTGGTCTCAGCCTTAGAGATAGGATGGGGAGCTCGGGCATCCAGATGGAGCTCAGAGTGCAGCTGTGGTGGTTCAGGTATCTGATTAGGATGCCTCTGGGGCAACTTCCTCTGTAAGATTACTGGACAGTTCAGCTGGGAGATGATTCAGTGGTAGACCCAGATCCTCCTGGAGGAATTATCTATCTCACCTGGCCTGGGAACACCTTAGGATCTTCTGGGAGAAGCTAAAAAACGTTGCTGTGTAGAATGATGTCTGAAATGTGCTGGAAGGACTTTGTGGGCCCTTTGAGATCCTAAACACTCAAACCACTTGTCCATCCACACTCACTATTTGTTCCTTACTTTTGTGTGAGCAAAATGGAAAAAGTATGTTTGGGCTCATGCAATACATATTTTAAAGCATACCTATTTGTGAGGGGAATGGAAACTCATAAAAATAGCTGCCGCACATGAGCGTCTGAGGTTTGTGCCAGGTCAACAGAAATGGAGGAAAACTGAGAAACTGTAGGACAACATCCCAGTAGTTTAGCCAAAAAAAAAAAAAAAACACAGTAGTGACAGAAGCAAATATCTTATGAAGCTACTGTGACCATCCTTAATGTCATTGGTATGGTATGTATTTTTTCTGTTCATAAATATACCACCTCATTCTGTTTATATGTTAAGACAATGTGAGTATGGCTTGTGTCTGACACAAAGGCAACTCAAAGTGCTTTACGTGTTGAAAATGACGGAAATGTGCAGTCATGACATAGATTACGTTCACACACACAAAAATATGCTAAAAATAGATGTTGTCTCCCTTTTTGATACTAGCCTGTTAAGCTCTAGTCAACACTGTACCAGTACAGCAGTTGTTAAAGCTACACAGTCTAATCATTTGCTGTAGTGACTTCAGATTAAATGAACAACCTTTCCTTATTATACAAAGACCTGGGGGGGAAAGAAACCCATAAGCGGTAGCAAGGGATTGTTAAAAGGCTGTTAACAAAGTGTCTGCTGTGTTGATACAAACACAGCACCGCTAAAATGCCCCGCAGGCCTAATAATATACATTAACTGACACTTCAAAAAGACAAGACTTGTCGTCACTGCCAAGTTCCCCGTGAGATTAGCCAGAGATAACTGCACACTTTGACCACTGCCCAATGTACCCCAAAGCACACAGTGGTTGGTTTTAATTAAAACTCTTGTTATTGAGGGCTTTGTTTCAATTTCAAAATGTGAATAAACTTGTGTTGCGTAGAGGGGAGCTAAATGAGATAACATGCTTCTGCGTTAGTCTGTGTAAAGTCATATGATATATGTATCAGCAGGTTTATATTTATCTAAACATTGGGAAGTATGATAAACTTTCTAAAACTGAAATTGTGAGAATAGTCCAGTGTACACTGTGTTCAGCATCGCAGAGAGAAAGTCGAGTAAATAAGGCACAAAGTTGTCACTTGAGTGGGAAAAGATCACAAGAGCACAAGACAGAGTGGAGAGGAGGAGATGCTCCAGTTCCTGTTTTGGAAGAAGTTAATTCTGTCACATTGAGAAGTTTGTCAAGCAGATGATTACATTTCCTCAGCACAGTGGATATTTCTTGTTCTAAAGGGTCAAGGAGAGACAGTGACAGAGGCAGCTAAAATAAGCATCAAGGAATAGGTGGAATGTCTTTGAATTAAATCCACCAGACTTCTAAAACACTGAGATACTGCCACGGTTTTGTTCGGTTGGAAGCTATTTAAGAGCTGACAAGAAATTTTTCGGGTGCAGGTGGAGGATTGCAGTGTCTGAGATGATCGCTTGTGACAACATTTCTTTATGAATAACCTTTACCTGATCACAAGACTGCTGCGTGACGATATCAGAAATAAGAGGGGCTTTGAGGCCGAGTGCCGTTTCACATGCAACAACAGAAGTGTAGTATAGAGGAAATGCAAATAGTTTAGCTTATTCCCAACAGAGTGAGGCGCACGGCAATAATGAGAGGGGTGGAGGGAGAAAAGTAGAGCCATGGGCCAAGAGCCAGCTGCCAAACAACAATAAAAAGCACTTGTGTGTGATAGATCAAGCTGTGAGAGGAAGATGAAGGGCACGTCGGGGTCAGATAGATAGAAATCCTCTGTGATCTCCCCCATCTTTCACAAAGACCGTTTGGCGTTACAAGAGACACTGAGGGGAGACAGACGGCGCACGGGGAGGATATGAAATAGAGAGAAAAGGGAGAGAGAAGAGAGACAAAAATTGAGAAAAAAAAAAAAAAACACAGTGAAGGAAGAAACTAGACGTGGGTGGATGGTGAGACAACAAGCTGCTGGGCACAGACATGTAAAAGCTCAACCACCCCTTATAGATAAGATCAAGACGGATCCACCAGACTGAAAGAAATACAAAACATCTAAACAAGAAACGGCTGTGTTGTTTGTAGTTCCTGCTTTTCTCTGGCCATTTATCTTTCTTTTCACATTGCGTTGTAGTTGTATTGCATCTCTTCAGGCATTTTCCGTCTTGTTGTTGTCATTTTGCATCTCTTTGTACCTGTTTCGTGTCTCTACTTGTTTCGCACTTCTTAGTCATTTTGTATCTTTTTTTTCTTGCAGTGACGCTCCGAGCAGGAAATATTACCTGTCACTTCAGATTTGTCCTTCTCTGTCCCCCTTGACCCTTTGGACTCCTGGACTATTCTCACTAGGCCCATCCAGTAACCGATCCGTGGAGCCAGGAGCTTACCAGACATCTGGAAGGCAGCTAGTTGACCTCTGGAGCTCCTGTGCTGCATGGTTAGCTGAACACATTGGATTCCACTGCTAAACCAATTGAGAGAGGAGCTGGAGGTGGGGAGGAAGGGGGTGAGGGAGGGGAGGAGGCTCTGTGGTTGAGGTGTGAACTGGGTCTCTCTCACATTTATCATGGTCAGGTGAAACACTGAATGAACCCGAGCAGCCACTCCTCTCTACTCTTTACTGCATCTTAAAGATAATGGAACACCCCAAACCGCTGGGACTTTCTGTAGGACGACATAGATTACTAGAGGAACAGTACATAGGAATACATTGGGGGAATGTATTTCACACTAACGCTCCAACACTTTGAACTGTTTCACTTGTTTTCTGAAACTTGCTGTCTTTTGCCTCCTTCTAGAAATCAATTAAAGAACAGATTTACCAAACCTTATAAGAGTGTGACGACTTATGAGTATTTAAAAATCTTTCTGCTTCTCTGTGTGTCTCCCCTGCTATGGATCAATAACTCTTTTATACTGTCTATAATTGAAATGCAGGGAGCCTGAGGTGATTTAGTTGGCTTTAATTTCCTTGTTTGTCATGAATACTAATATAAGCCCAAGGACATCAGATCTCCATTCATCTATAAACGCACACAAGCACATACACGCATTCTAATATTACCTGATATGTGCTTCAATTACAGGGTTGAGAGGGTCACTTTAGAAAATACAATTAGGATTTATTTGTAAAAAAATAAATAAATAAATGAAAATGGAGCCAGCAACCTAATCTATGCATCTCAATAATAAAGTAATGTAACTTGATTACTTTCTGTTACTTTTAGGTGACCTAAATATCAAACATTAGAATAAAGAAATATAAATACAAAGAATTTTACTGAAGTGAATCCACAAACCTCGCTGAGTTCATCCTATAATTTGTGCACATGTGCATGGCAGAGCTTCTCTTTCTGATACCAGCTGGAATGAGATTCTGAGAAGGTGGCAGGTGGGGCTACTGTATCGATAAACATTAAATACAGTAAACTTTAGATTGTATAACCTTGTAAGTCATATTCAAAAGTAATTTAATTTCATTGTCATTTGGATGAGCCCACTTGATGCAGAGCACTTGTAGGGAAAAAAAAGTATGTGATACTGTACATATACAACCTGTTCAGATAAATATATATTAATATATATTATTACAAATGCAAGAATGTGAAGAGGAAATATATATATACACATGCTGCTCTGTAGCATCACCCATCCTCTCTGCGAACATAAAGAGACTCACCGCTCTACAGACACTATTAGTAGAGAGGAGAAGCTGGTCAACCTCAGCCTCAGCGTTTACGAGATATAGCTTATTATATAGGCTCAAGCAGAACATAATAATTGTTGTACATGCAGGACTTGTTCATGAGAATTCATCAGCTGTGGACAAAGAAGACTCAGCCATGTCTGCAAGACGATTTCTGCAAATTAGGGTTTTGCTTGTTCTGTCTTCCACACTGGTGGGTTTGGTTCCATTATTTAAAAAAAATAATTAAAAATTATTGTTCTTGATTATTGGCAAATAATAAAAATAGGACAGATCCCCAAAACACATTTCAAATACGCCCATTACAATTTCCTAGAATGCAAGCTGGCGTACTCAAAAGTCCAGAAACATTTAATAACAACCCATTTTCCTGTCGCAGAAAACAAATCAAAGCAACACATTTTTACATCTGAAAAACTGCGACCTGTGTATTTCTTGTAATTTTTGCTTTAAAAATCACACAGATAATACATTGGTTGTCACAATAACTCAACCGCATGATCATTCAACTCAAGGAAATGCAGAACATTTCCAAAACTATTCTTTTTATATTTACTTAAATATAACATTCTTATTCATTACATGACTTTCCATCAAGCAAATTCAAATTCTGGCCAATCTGTCTTTACAAAGGCCTGACGAAGGCTGAGAAATGTGCAAGTTCCTATTTAATAAAAGGTGGGAGGAAAAAAAAAAAAAAGGTTCTAACCACTTCCCCATCTCTCTTCTACTTTAGTCAGGCACCTGTACACTTTACCCTCAGAGAAAGGCGAAATTACAGGGGAAAGAGGGGAAAGTGGTGGCAGCATGTTAAAATGAGGAGGAAAGAGCAAAAGGAGTGCAGGACCTTGTTAAAAGCCCCTCTGTGACAGCCAAGGAAGGGCTGCAGCTCCGAGTCATTAAACGTGGCTGAAGCTGCAGAGAGTGACTAAAAAAAAAAAAAGAGAGAGCAATGTATGGACAGAAAGAGAGGATTTCAGAGGTAGGTGTGGCAATAAGCAGACAAATCCTGGTCTGGAAAAGGAAGATCAAGTAGAAGCTCACTAAGACTACCAACATTGGCAATGAAACAATTAAAGGTAGAAGCAGAAGTCTCTCCAGTGACAGAGCCTTTAGATGTGAGAAACTGATTTATTGATACATGTTAGCTCAGCAACATTAACTGTACAGGCCAACAAGCTAATTTGGAAAGGCTAAAAACACTGCCTGGACATACAGTATCTGATTATTAGCCAGCTGGCTAAGGTTAGCTGCTACATCACCTAGCTCCTGGTATGAACGTGTTTAAGTACACTCTGTACAAAGCTGTCATTTTATGAAATATTTCCATATTTTATAGATTTGTTTCATGTATTTTTGCAACACACTACAATATGAATAAAATCACAGAAATAGACTGTAAATATGCATGTGTGTAATGTTTTATAGATCCATTTGCAGAACTTCTTTTTCTTTGTTTTCCCTATTTTCAATATTGTTTTACTTGTCAATTTTTTGTTGTTTTCCCACTGGATGGCATACACTGTATAATGCAGACTTCTCAAAGTGAACCAAAAGATATACATACAATAGATATACATACATATAGCGCAATGAATGAGATTGTTTTGTGAATATGAAAAAAACTCATTGTGGGACCAATGTTTAAGGTGTAGACGAAATGATTTAAAGCATATAGGATACTTGAGGAGTTGGTGACACATCTGATATTCCCTAATGAACTAAAACACTTATTTATTTGTATAATAAATCCTGTCATCAGCCAACTGCCTCTTTTATTTGCGTAAGACAAAGTGACAAATGTAACCGCTGTCTAAAGTGGAAAAACAGGATGTGATGCAATTGAACTCTGATGACATAAGTTTGAGAATTCTCAGCTGTCACTTTGTCCAAAGACATAGTTTTAGCACCATATTCTAAACAAAATGGTAAGTTTGCAGCAGTCATACAATCCGGCTAAATGAAATGAAATGGAGACAGTATGTTACTGGCAGAAGTGAAGGTTCCACCCAAAGAAAAATTCCACACACACCCTGACCTCAGTCCTAGACCTTCAGTTCCTCACAACGTTCTGCTGGAGCTCCATTCAGCATTTTGAAATAGTATTTGATTTACCTATACGTGACTACTGCTATATTGTAATCCTCATAATACTGCCACAGCTGCTTTAACTGAACCAGTACGTTACTTTTTTTCTGTCATGCCTGCCTTACAGAGCAGAGAAAACTCTTCACTTTGGGACACCTCAGTTACAGAAAGGATAGTTTAATTTTACAGTGTCAGGAAATGTGCTTGCAGAGATTTGGAAACACTAACGTAGAGTTACTACACAACATAACTTTCACCCAGTTTGAATAATGGGGTCTTTTGTTTGGTATTTTGTTTTCTAAAAAGCATCTAGGGTACAACCGCCATCTTCTCCTGACAACTAATATAATGAAGGTCTGAAGTGTTGTTTAGTGTTTAGCCTCGTGTTGGAGCCTGTTAATCGCAGGAGACACTTGAGCCGGCTTGAAGTTGTCGTTGTGAAAAACTCCAAAAAGGAAGGGAAACGGAAACTGTTGTCTCTCTGTTTCTGGTTAGTCCTGCTTTGTTGTGTGCATGCCTTGTATTGTCATGGCTGGGTTTGATCCTGCAACAGCAAACACTCGGCTTTGTCAAGAACACAAAAGAGGAACCACTGGTGGGTATGTTTACAGCACAACTAATTAAAACTTTCATTGTGTTAGGAATGTTTTAAGAAGTTGGTTAATAATAATTGCAATCAGATTTCGCGCTGCACACTGAGCAGGTAACGTTTTATGTGACAGGCGACCACAGTCACCTGCAGCTCTTTGTGTAACAGCTTAGTGCAGCAGCTTCTATTCTGGCTCCAACGCTTTTGCAGGAAAAAAAAAAGAAAAAAAAAAACGCTGAAAACAATCTCTGCACACATGAATATCTGACAGGTGTGTCAGAGGAAAGCACAACTTGGAAATAGACAAACCCTTGCATAGTGTCTATCGTGTATTGCTTTAATATTTACACATTCGTAACATAACCTTCATGAGGTATCTGAGGAAGTAGTACAGTATCTGTAAATTTGAATCACAGGAGTCTGACATATGTATACAGAACGACTGCCCCAGCTCGACAGCTTGAAGACCACAGAATGCTTCTCTGGTTGAATTATTCTAAAGTGAAGACGTTTGGTTATGTGGGAATAGTAGACTCTGCCAAAGAAATATCCCACAATATAGAGTTCACTTTTTTAGAAAGTCACTACATCGACTAACTTAATAAATGCAAGAATTGCTTGGATTTAAAGAAAATCAAGATTTATACCTTGTCAACATGCCGTTATGTTGTTTTTATATGCTAAAAGGCACATCGTAAGCAAAATAAACTGTCAGCGCCATTAAAACTGCAACGTACCGATGACAGTCTCAAAAAACGCAGAAACCAATCCTTGTCTTTCGAAACTGTCCGTATCATTATTCTTCTTTGGTTTCCACATTAAACATGTATGGCTGAGTTAGTCTGGTTGTCACTGTTGCACACAGTAGTTTTACAGTGTTTGAACAGAGTCATTTTAAGTCAGGAAAGGGAAAAAAAACATCTTCTAAATGTGAGAATTTGATACACAGAGATGAGTTTTTAGGTGTTTATTGAATAACTACAGAGGGACTTCCAGGACTTTTACTGCTACGTGTCATTTTAATATCTGGAAAAATCCTGGTAACCTTTGCAGCATGAAAGTATTTAAGTTTATATGTTTTCTCATTTCCATAGTTTTCTCTATGGCCTCCTGATGAAGCCCTCCACACCACTAAAAAAAAAAAACATCATGTCATATTAGGCATGTACTGTAATATGCAAAACTGTTTTGCCATTTAACTGGTGACAAAACTCCATTGTTTTTTCTCAGCCTCCACAAACAGCAAACTTACAGAAGTTTTTGACCTCCGTAACATCAAAAATATTTACCTCATGAGTCTTCAATCATTCAGTCCTTGTCAAATTTTCAGTCACGGACACTGAGTCTGGTAAATGGCACAAATGAATAATTCAACAGTCGAAGCAGCCTATCAGAGAAACTAACTCCTCTGGTGTTTGGAGGCTATCTCAGATAGTGGTGTAAAATCCAACAGTCACCATACGCTTAATGAATAAGAGTGCAGATAAAATAGCTTAACAGCCTTTACATTTAGAAAAAGCTTTCTGATCCTTGAAATCTCCAGGCGCCACTCGGGGTTCAAGAAAATGTCCGGTCTGATTTCAATGCAGGAGAGTTGCCCAGATACAATTCACAAAACATTCAGCTCTCAGAAAAGGTTTCTCACACTCTGACATAAAAAAAATAAAAAACATCCCCCAGACGATATATTCCTTCACCAGCAGGATTTTCCTGTGGTGTCATTCAGGTGGGAATTCAGTATTCACTTTTTGTTTTGGTTTCAATTTATCACTTAATAAACTTAAAAAAACCAACTTCTCAACTTCTCATGTCCTACATTTATCCATTCCGCCTCATATGACTTTACAAAACCCCTAAAATCTTCCCCTTTGCTGCCAAGTTACAAGAGAGGAAGATGAGAAATATTCTGGGAGGCAAAAAGATGTAATGCAACAGAGATTTTAATGGCATGAGTTGCCTCAAACAAGATTTACTTTGAACTGACTTGCAACCCAGTTCAATGTTTCTACTTTTCCAGGCAATTTTGATGAAGGTAAAAGTACTACCTCGGCTGCCTCTTTCTGATGCTAAAAGCACTGCTTTTAACAAGAGTTGCAAAACACCTGCTTTTAATCCATGAACAACCTAACAAAGATGGAGACGTCCGTGCACGGTGGTGAGTGTTTCAAAGTCGTCCTATCAAGGAGAGAAGTCTAAAAGCTGCAGTGTCGGGGGAACAAAAGCACTGGAGGGAGAGGACTCTCATTTGGCTCCAGTTCTCCTATAGCAGCCATGATCCCCAGGCTGATGGATGAAGGGAGAAACTCATCTCATGACTAATTATTTATCTTCCCTCCAGAAGTTTTGTGTCTGGAGGTTGGAAATAATACAACCCTTTGCTCTGACCAAGTAGTAAACAAACTAGAATGATGGAGGTGACTGACTCTCCTTCTTCTCCCTCACAACAATGTAGAGCAACACTTCCATACATACAGCCCAGAGACCAAATCTGGTACGTTTGATTTCTCCCTTCCCACGATTGTGTGGATTTGGTTAGGTTAAGAGCGGTATTTTACATTGTGTGGATGACTTTTTCACAACATCGCTGTCATGACGCCTCACCTTGATTCATGCTTTTTCTAACTATGGTGTCAAATAGTGTCAAGGTTACCCCTTCAGCCGCCTCACTGCTGTCCACAGGCTGGTGTAACTGAAAAAGACTAATTTTGACTATTATTGTGCAAGCACGCTCATGATGAGGCAACTTTAATAAAAATTTGGTTCACCTGTGATTTCTCTGCAATGACAAGTCAACATGTCTGTCATAAAAATGTCTGTTGCCATAACTGTAACGTTTTCAAGTATTATCATAAACAGCTAGTTTAACAGGAGGACTATAAGTTAGAGAGGAGATGATTCTTCCAAGACTGGTCATGAAAAAGCATTCTTTGTGATCCTTTCTTTATTCATGGGAGCATTGTCATGTAGCATTAAAGGATAGTTGGGAATACTTTTATACTCTCATTACAAAAATTGAATGTCAAGTGTACTTTTAAAGAGTTATCAGCTACTGTAATAATTCTACTTCCCAATACAAGCCAAGCAGCAAGACTTTGTTTGTATAATTACTGTGTACCACAGGGGGAACAGACTCGACAGTCAAACATTTTTTTGACTGTGTCTAAAAGGATATGTCTTGGCAGTTGCATGTAGGTTTGTTGCTAGAGCAAATTGCCAGTGCTCAAACTCCACACAACGGTTACAATGCAGATACCAACTCAATTTGGCTTGTGATTATGTTCAGAAGAAAGTTTTTTTCTCAAAGGACTAAAACTATGGGTTTAATTTTAGTTCTATGACAGAGTCGCTGCTCTTACAGCCAGCATGGAGAGCATGATCTTCTGAAGGATAAACATCTTATTCAATGTGCCTTTTGTGAAAATAAATAAATAAATAAAATGCATACAAAAAATACTACAATTAAAATGATCCTTAGTGGAGCTCAACCTTTAACGGGGTGGATAGAGGTGTCCAAAAACGTTTGTCCTTCAGTCTTCTAATAAAGATAATTATAACATTACGTGTGTGTTTTGTTGATTGCGATGTTCTGTCATCACAGAGCTCCATCTATAGTTCACCACTGAGTCCATGTTGCTGTTCTTCTCTTGCCTGTAGGCTGCACTGTGGAGACCAGGCTGTCCTCTGGATTTACACTCACTTTAAAACTAAGCTGACACCTAACAGGAGGCATCCAATTCTAATAGAGGGAGGTCTGTGTCCTCTAGCACTTTGAGCTCCTCTAATCTCTTATTCATGCTTTCAAGGTTAGAGCCTGATGAGTTGGAGAACAGGGGTGAAGTGGGGGTGGGAAGAAAGCACTGGTGGATGAGAGATGGTAGGAGTTAGAAGGAAAGAAGATGGGGGGCCAAAAACCTTGACTCCCTCTCATCTTTCAATGAACCTATCACTGGATCATGCGGAGGAGAAGAAAGGCCCCCGAGTCCTGGAGCTCCACACAGACCAGGATCAAAGGGAATCTCCATCTGATCCAAATGTCATTTGAATGTTTTATGTTAGTCGGGGCATTGAGGTGAGGCTTGAATAAGACGTGGTTCAGGAGAGTCCTGATCAGAAGTGGTCCATTAATTGGGAGCCTTTTTCTCTGAGTCCATAAATTGCATATAAACATAATTTACATTTCTGAGCAAATATACAATATTACCTTGTGTTGTATGATCATATTTCAAAGTTTTGTTCATTTGCATTTTGTCTTTACATCAGTGACTGCAAAGGCCACACTATCACATTTCCACAGTAAAAGCTATAACAAACACACAGCTGTTGAATAATGGAGCCATGAGATGATGCATACAGCGTCCGCCCCCACACGCTTCTTTTTTTTTTCTTCACACATACCTTGTGTAACTGACATACCAAACAGGAAGAAGACTAATTAATTTGTGTCACTGAAAGGTTAAGTACAATGTACTGTATCTCTCACTTTGTTCCTTTCAATTCATCAGCTTTTAGCCTATTTTTATATGTTCACACTTACATCCCTCCAAGACGCACATTGTGGATAAACCTGCGTCCGGCACTGGAAATGCACTGATTCAAACATGAATTTCACTAATGCACAGAAACCTTTACAAAAACACAGGTTCTTACAGCTCTGACAAAGCCCTTCAAACATGCAGGAAGGCTATTGTATTCAAAATCATTGTTTCCTCAGAGGACAGAGAACAGGATGAGTGTATTTACAGTTTATTATGGGAATCCAGGGACTTGGATGAAATGTAAATGCACACGCATGCATGCATACAAACTTGATTTTGTCATGGTGTGCTGTTTCAGAACTTGACTTCGTTTGACACACTAACATTGTGGATACACTGACAAGCAAAGCATAACATGAATAACTAAGTACGCCTGAAAGGAATCACTGCACAGCCTATCTAAGCTTAAAGTCCAGATTTGAGACACAGCTTGTGTTTCTGTATAAGCTCTGATAAATGCTAGTTATCAGTGAATAGAGCCTATAAAGGGTTAACTTGTTCCAGCCAGAAGGGGAATGGGAGGAGACTATGAAGTCACTCCCGAAAGAGAAACTGAAAGAAAAAAAGAGACTCGCGTTTGAAACTTTTCTTCACATCTCTGCACGTTTTAGTGAATCCTTCAGAACAGGTACAGAGGCATGCTTCTTTTTTTTTTTTTTTTTAAGTTTGCAGTTTGTCTCGTCTTTTGTGTAAACTAGTTTGTTTCTGTAATTTCAAACACAGCAATAAGACTATAGTGACTTTATGCTGCTCTAATGCTTTCGTTTTCTGTCCTATATTCTAGACATGGCCTGTGCCGCAAGTCTAATGACTGAGGAGAACTTTCTTTGTTCTATCTGTCTGAGCGTGTTCACTAAACCTGTGTCCATTCCCTGTGGGCACAACTTCTGTCTTCAGTGTATCACAGACTACTGGGAAACTTGTGATATTTTATTCCAATGTCCGCTGTGCAATGAGAAATATTACAACAAACCAATGCTTCGGGTTAACAGTTTCATTGCTGAGATGGCGGGAAAGTTCAAGAACTCTGTTCAGAAAAAGGCTTGTGGTGACTCTGTACAAGCACAAAATGGAAACGTGCTCTGCGATCTCTGCACAGGGGCAGATAAGCTCCCAGCCCTCATGTCCTGCTTGGTGTGTCTTATGTCGTACTGTCAAACACATCTGGAACGTCATTTGAGCGTTTTAGCCTTGAAGAAACACAAGCTGATCCACCCAGTGGCAAACCTGGAGAGCAGGATATGCAAGAATCATGGTGAACCACTGGAGCTGTTCTGCAAGGAGGAGCTAATGTTTCTGTGTGAATCCTGTAAAGACAGTGACCACAAAACTCATAAGACAGTGACTCTAGAGGAGGAGGCTCAAATGAGGAAAACCCAGCTGGGATTAGAAAGGAAAGACACGGATCAGCTGATCCAGGTGCGTCAGCAGAAAATCCTCGAGATTCAACACTCGCTGGTGGCAAACAGAAACACTGCAGAGAAGTCACTGTTATGCAGCAGGCGTGTGATGACTGCTATGGTGGACTACATAAGGAGAAGCCAAGCTGAGCTGACTGAGATAATTGAGACGAGGCAGAAAAAAAATGAAACAGAAGCAGAAGGCCTCATTAATGAACTGGAGGAAGAAATTATGCAAATAAAGGAGAAAAATCAGCAGCTTAATGACATTTCACTAACCGATGACCCCTTCACATTCCTTGAGACTGTCCTTTCTCTCACCATTATTACGCCCGTAGTGAAGGACTGGTCTGCTGTGAATCCTATCGGTGACCAGTTTTTCACTGAGGTGCCCCTGGTCCAGCTGTGGTCAAAGGTCAAAAGAGAAATAAGCATGCTTTGTGATCCCAACTTGAAACAGATGCAGAGGCACGCTGTTGATGTGACCCTGGATCCTGACACAGCAAATGCTACTCTCAATGTTTCTGAAGACGGAAAGCAAGTAACACATGTAAACCAAAAGAAGAACGTGCCGAACAAACCAGCGAGGTTCGATCACGTCCTTAATGTGTTGGCCAAGGAAGGCTTCTCCTCAGGAAAATGGTACTATGAGGTGCAGGTAAAAGACAAAACACAGTGGGATTTAGGAGTTGCACTCCAGTCCATCAACAGGAAGGGAGATATAAGGCTGAGCCCGAACAACGGATACTGGACTATTTGGCTGAGAAAAGGAAACGAGCTCACAGCCAACGCAGGCCCTGCCGTTAACCTCGAAAGGAGCGAGATGCCTCAAAAGGTCGGGGTGTTTGTGGATTATGAGGAGGGTCAGGTGTCGTTTTATGATGTGGATGCTAGAGCCAATATCTACTCTTTCACTGGATGTAACTTCACTGAGAAGCTCTTTCCGTTCTTCAGCCCCTGTGCTAATGACGAGGGTAAAAACTCAGCCCCCTTGATCATCACTCCTGTCAAATACAACAGCTTGTGAAACACATGTGGTGAAGGAGCTGCTGAGGATTCCCATGCAGCCACCAGGACATCCACACACACCTCTGTGGGATTATGATATAGCTATATATTTCTGTGGTTTGAAAAAGAGATTTGTATGAGCTGGCCATTAATTTTAATGCTTGCTACAAAGCTGCTTTCGCCTGCCAATGTGGCCATAGCAATGCCAGAGCTGCTGTATAGCAGTCACAAATATTCTAGGCATTTGTTTTGTGTTGTTTGGACTTTTGCGAGACGAAGACTGTTCACTTAAGACATGATGGATGGGCTCGCTTCTTATGGTGGGATTAAACAACTATTACTGTTTTCAGAAAAGACTCGCTTAATCAGCACTCAGGTGCAATGACTAAATAATAGCATCCGGAATCTATTAAAATAAATTGAAGGGCTCTTATTCCTCTAATGTAGCTGCAGATAAGAATTGTTTTCTCCACAAATTTAATGTTATTTAGTTAAAAGGGAAATTGCTGAATGGATCTGTCACAAAATTGGAGCCTGACTGGCACCTAATGCAATGTCCTCTAATTAAAAATTAGACAAACTTGCAAGGTGCAGGCTTTCAGAGTTCAAATGCAGCAAATCCGTTTGAGAGAATTAAGCAGCCATTTATGAGTGCAGTCAATTAGGGTCTCATTGTTTTCCTTTTTCTTTGTTTAGCGTTATACGTCTTTTTTGTTATGTTGTTAATCTGCTCCATCTTCTGTATTGGCTTGTATGATTTCATTTACACATTAAATAGTTGAATAGATAAAGAAGACAGATGGATAGAGCTGGTAAAAATGCTCCTGAATTGCTAAGATGCCAGAGCTGTGACGCTGGCCAAGACACCATGATGAGCTTCTGGAGGAAACCCTTGTAAGGTGAATATCAATTAATCACTGTTGATTAAAAAACATATGTTACTTTACCTTTATGTTTTACATATTCAGTATTGTTTACATGAAATTTCTCTCACATATGTAAGTGTTTAGGTCCTAAAACTATGTTAGAAAGTTGATCTGCAGCCTTTTTTCTTCGTTATATTTGATTTTCCGACTATTGGTTGAATGAAAAAAGCAATTATTAAAGATGTCACTCAGACACAGAAATAATTTTCTTTTTTCTGACTTTGTGTTGTTCTTTGAATGCATGAATGTTTGTACTGTAGAAAGACAGAAAGACAAAATTGAGGTGAAAAATAAATAGAGATGCAATAAAGTTGCACACAGTTCTATGTGGATTTGTCGTGATTTCTTCATCTGAACCCACCCTCGATAAACATTCAAAGCAAACTGAGAAATCCTGCCAACAGACAGTGAAGATGCCGAACGCTGAATTACTTCAATATGCAATTAAAGCGCATCTGTCACTTTGCAAAATATAAACACAAATTAGAGACTCTCCTGACAGCCTGAGATTCCCACAACATACACTTAGCAATTTTGTAGCCACCACTTGCAAAAATAATCTATCAAGAGTCTCCCCCAGTGTGATTTAAAAAGCAAAACTAATGTCAGCTTTGCCTGTCACAACCAGGGGAATGAGCTTTTAATGATGTGACATAGACACTTACATGCTATGACTTAAATGGCAGCATGTTATTTCCAAAACAGGAAAGCAAATATGGTGTTGCATGAATACAAATTTGGAATTAATGTCAGCTTGGTTTTTCAGCTAATGGTCAATATTTAAAATTTTTCTAAAGAAAAAGGGGCTTTACAAACAAAGTAAAACAACAAGTAATGACTAAAAAAAATTTAAACATGCATTCAAAAAGAAACTTCACTAAAAATATCAACAGTACTCGTTGTGCGACAGAACAGTTTCTCTCTCTGGTAACTACTTTATAGTGGATTCATCTATAACAATGGGTCATATTTTACAAACTGGTGACATGTTTTGTATAGAAAACCTGGAACTTTAAGATATCTGTGAAATAAAAGATGAGTGGAACACTGGGATACTCAAGTAAAGTGCCACATAATTGTACTTGGCTTTGCACAAATGAACTGAGCTACATTCCAGAGCTATTTCTGGCCAGAGAGGTCATCAGCAAAATCTGGTGCAAGAAACTGGCCCTGGCATTTTATGGTCTCATCCATTTTGGCTCTTAAACTTTTTTTTCCCCACAAGAAAAAAGCCAGTGGACTGATCTGTTTGTGGGGTAGTCAAAAAAGAAAATAGTTGTATTGGCCCAGAAGGCACACTGGAAAGTGTCCAGTCTGCAGCATGGCCAGTCCAGCCCTGGGTTTGGTACTCACTTCTATCAGATAATTAATAAATCTGTAGGAATAGAAGTTAGTCAACTAATATCATTTTAAAATTGTATCTACATGTCTGAATGCTCTAAAATTGTTAGAAAAGCTCATAAAACACAAAAACAGCCTCAGTCACCTGTCTTCTATTACATAGACTGATCAGCCACAGCAATCAAACCACAGACAAGTCGAGAGAATAATATTGCTCATGTTGCTACATCACAATGTTCTCCTGGGGAACCTTGGGTCTTGGCATTCAGACAGCAGCAGGACAGTGTGTCCTGTCACACTGCAAAAACTGCTCAGGAACAGCTCAAGGAATATGAATAAGAGCTGAAGGTAAATACTGAACAGTAGAGAGAGAGACTCGTACAAGAGAGCCTGACTCTTACAATGGTTAATGTACTTTAGACTGCATTATGGCTGCAATATGTGTTTTTTAATATATTTCATTTTTCACAAGGCATGACACATCGTAACTTTTTTCCAACCCATTCAATGCTGAAAAGCAAGCCTCATAAAGATATTGTGGTTTTTGTATAGCAGCCCTACTGCATTTATAACATGCTCCAGTTTATTAATGTCATGGAAACGGGCTAAACACAAAAGGTGCTTGACACTGTTTTCAACTAGTCTTCGGTGAGGTTTCTCTAAAATTAAAAGCATCATCCCAGAGAGCGCGCTGTAGTCCTGCCAGTGCAATACGACAGATGTTGCTTTGTCAAGCTAACTGAGAAAACATATTTACCTGCAATTGATTTAGTCAATGAGTAAAGTCAAGGTTTTTAAACACAGCAACAGCTTTTCAACTGCTCATTCTGTTCCCTTGCTTTTGTTTAGCCACAACACAAGTACAGAGAGAAGGCCATCCTGGATGACTGTGAAATGCTGATACCAACAGGAAAAAGGACAATTCAAGCAGTTTGTATGAGGCCCGGGGCAGTCTTTGTTATTCATTATTTGAAAAGAGACGTTGGTGACGAGAAGAGTGAATAATGAAAAGCTACATGTCTGTGGTCTTTTCATTAATTACTTTACAGCTAATAAATACTGTAGTTGGCTTTATTAGTACCCCTGGCAACTACAATAATAGACAGTATTTTCACAACTGGGTCTCCATAGAGCTGCATAGAACCTTTACTACTATTGTAGAATTGAATACTTGCAGGTCTGTTCATCAAGAACTATTGGGTTGGAGTGTCTGGGATTGAAGAGAGGCCCTGACGTATGCACAGAGGCAATAATGTAATTGGGAGATGGAGCTGATATGTCATGATATGTTGCCTGGTACATTTCTAGACATGCTCTAGAGACGCTTGGTCAGTCAGTTTGCTCCTTTGGTCCAAAGTGAAATATCTCAACAAACTACTTCATGCATTGCCATGCAATTTGATTCAGATATCCATGTGTTGACCCCATCTCTTTTCCTCTCATGACTGATAGTTTAGCAAAGATCTGAGCCTTGTACATCTGCAGTCTCAGTATACCCGCCTTCCTCTTTAGTGCATCCATACACTGTCACAGATTTGGAGAAATAGTTGCACTTTCAGTGGCTGTTGAGCTAATTAGAAATGAAGCTGTAAAGCATTTAACTATATTTCACATTCAAGGAAATTTGCAGAGACATTAAAGTACACACACAAACAGAAAAAGAGTGATCGATAGAAAGACAGACAGGTGTGTGTATTTACATGTACATAGAATTTTAGAAAATGCTAATAATGACTTATAGTCTTCCTAAATGTTCACGTACACAATAGATTTACTTTTCCTTCCGTGTAACAATAATTCTGAGGCCTCTCAGGTCTGAGCAGGTTGATAAACTAGTTTAACAGTCGTTCTGACGTTTGCCTCACCGTCTTGAAGTTCGTTAGATTATAAATACACCCAGAGTACACTGGTCTAGGTCATTATATTGCCTTAATGAATGACAGTGTATGAAAAATAGTACAGTACAGTTGTGTACGTGTGTGTGCTTGTGTCTGTGCTTCTGCCGGGGCACATGCCATTTGTCCAACAGTATGTGTATCTAATGAAGTGCCAAATGTAATGAGATAAATCTATCCATTAGGGTCCCTTAACAAGGCTAAATCCACATTGCTGTTAATGAGTCAGTGCTCCATCAGTCCTCCTCAGAGAGCCGGAGGACCTGACTGAGGCTGGAGACGACCCGGAGCCAGACAGAATCAAAGCCTCTCAGCCAGCAAATGCACAGCTCCAGCTGCTGTACTGTAGACCTGCATCAGTTAGCTGTCTGTCCTTCTGGGAGTGACTTCAAGTTAGCAAGCAGCAATAACTTATAGAGACTGGAGTCATAGCCAGCACAGGAACACACTAATCATCTGTAATCACAGATCTGCCATAACTGGGCCATACTCATTAGCCTGATGGAACAATGCTCTGTAGAATTCTGTTGTTTCTGAGCCATTATTAGCCTTCCAGCTACTGCTGTGCTAAACATGTGTTCTCTTCACACGATCTACATAATGTGCAACATGTGACTAATGGAACAGCACAGGGCTGAAAGGATTATTCAAGAAACTGGAAAAATGTGAATGATAAAAAAAATCGTTTCAACCATGGAACTAGTATATCACAAAGAAGTCCATACATATGTGTTGCTGTCACATCAAGTGCTGATGTGCATTGACCTTGCAAGTTGAAAATGGAGGAGAGAGAAAAGAGAAAGAAGAGAATCTAGCACTAACAGACCATTAAAGTTTTAGGAACATTTCTATTTTTGTAAATTGCTTCAGTGAACCTTTAGCCATGGCTCGGTTTACGCTAAATAAGCCTTGCTAACCACAAGGATTGCCACCTACCAGCATTATACTAGTTTTGAAAAGCCTGCCAATTAAACTTGCAATGCAGTTTATACGAACAACTGCAGTGGCGTGCAAATACTCAAATACATGCAAACGCTGAAACAATACCAACAGCACATTATTCTAGGTTTTTATGATGGAATTTTTATTACTTTTATTACTGTGCAATTGTAAATAAAGCCAACTGAGATCTGGTCTACAGTCTAATTCTCATTTATATGCTTGCTTTTTAAGAACAGGAGTCTTGAACAGCTCTAAAGGATGTACTAGAAGCACAGCAGTGCTTTGGAATAAATCTTAAATTCAGTGTGTTAACATGCTCACAGTGATGATGTTAATGTGAGTGTTAATGTTTAGTGGGTTAAATTTAGCGTAGATTAAAAATGTATTACAACTACATATCCAGCACCTATTTTACTAATAGCCTTATACCGACCCACTAAATAAAGTAAACAGGGTTGTGTTACTACAGCTGCATAGTACCCTGTATGAGTACATAAAACACGGACAACATTCACTGCACAATATCTGTTTATCACCTTTATGTTTAGGTGTAGAACTGGAGCAAAGAGAGAGGTCTGTCATTGAATGCAAGTGAGGCATATCATGTAACACATGTCATAAAAAGACCAACTAAATGTGCTTCACAACATCAAATCTATTTCTCGGGTAACATTGTGTGTTACAAAATTTTAATTCCTTTGGGCAATTTCATGACATTGATTCAAATAATATTACTTTAATATTCAAAAAAATGACTTTTCTTATTGCCAGTTTCTTATTGGCTTTCCTCAAAACTGTGCCAACGTGACAGTAGTGCACTTATACAGCATTAATGGCACATTTAAAATCAAAGTGTTCATGACTTCAGTCACTGACAGAGTAAAATATAATGCTTGAGTGACTTTGCTCTCTACCTCTAAGATGGAGGAGACAAAACTGTGTGGCTTTTCCAGTGACAGATCAGATTTGTGCTCCACAAAGGCTTTGATCTTAAAGCTTTCTGACAGGCTTTAATCTGAGCAGACCACACACACAAAGACACACATATCCTTTCACTGAGGCCACAATATACAAAACAGATGAGTTCCCACTGTCTGTGGTGTGAGAAAAGTCAGTATGTGTGGATGGTGCTACAGCAAACACACTGCAGTTAATAAATAAAAGAAAGTGTTTTTAAAAAGGGAAAATAAAATGTGAAACCAAGCCAAGCTCATCTGTTTTCCTTTATCCACAAATTGTGGTGAATCACACTGTACTATAACTCTGGGATTGAGGCTGTTGTCACAAGGTCACTTGTATAAATGTGCCTTCTGCACCTTTTCTTTGTTATTTTAACTGGATTTGTTGCTACGGGTGAAAATCTCACCCACCAAATTCATATTTCTGAGAGACACCACAGAACGTGGGAAGAAGAGGACATTTAATGGCATTTAAATTACAAAGAGAAAAGGGTGAAAACTAAAAGGTAAATGATTTCACTCATCTCAAAGTACCCTTGGTTGTGTTGTTAGAGTATGACAAAAAGAAAGTTGCACCTGCGATGGATGGAAGCAGCCTCTAATCTGGAAAACAGAGTGAAGTCCTACAGTGAGGACAGCTAGGAGCTGCAGATTTTTCTTCATTTCATCATTTTGTACAGTGCAGTAGAATTTGCCACAAAATTAAAAACAAGTTTCAACACATAGATAGATAGATAGATAGATAGATAGATAGATAGATAGATAGATAGATAGATAGATAGATAGATAGATAGATAGATAGATAGATAGACACCGACTAACACAATCCTTATCATCAAAGAGCCCCATGAAGATGCAACACCTTCAAAACGACTAGCCAATACCCTGTCTCTCCACAACCTAAAAGCTCCTCTCAAGCATCAAAGCAGCTAATTAGAATAGGCACATGAGTCAATACATGAACAAAGCTCAGAAGGGTGCAGAAAACAACACCAAAGGGTCAAATCACCAGCAGCTGGTTGACAGAGCAAGAGTCTTAACACTAGGCAGACCAACCTGAGACCCACCTGGACTGACGACAAGAAATCTTAGGACTTCGTGCCCCACACATGCATACTGTAGTGCCTGGCATTGTACAAGACTAACAGGACATTGATAACATTCATCAAGAACTCAACGTGACTGTGGAGAACAACATTGGAGGCCAACTCCAAGGCCATCACACAAGGCCAAGAATACCAATTGCTGTTCACCGTAGGCCTGAATCCCTTTTGTCAGATTATCTGAAGAAATCAAGCAATATGCCAAGAGCGAATGAGACAATGGCCCACAGATCCACCTCACCAGGATCTACAGCGAGGATATGGGGATGCTATAAGTGTGGCCACATGGTGGCGAAGAGAGGGAAGATGATCAGGACTGAGGGTGTGGCGTTAATAAAGAAGCCATAATAAAGAAGCAAGGAGGTCAGTCACAGCCAAAAACCTCCAGAGGGTAAGACAGGAGCTAAAAGGCCAGCTCAACAGGAGGAATAAGATCCAAACCATCAACACGTGCACCCAACCATTAAATACCAAGCTGGACAAGTGAGCTGGCCACAGTAGGAGATGGATGACACTTATGACAAGACATAAAAACTCCTCACAATGCATGGAGGGTCCCACCCAAAGTCCAGCACCCTATGATTATACTAGCAGAGAAAAGATGGTGGGCGAGGATAAGTGAGTTCCAGAGCCACAATCCTGGATGAAACTAAAAAAATTCAAGAATACAACAGGAAGAAGATCCCTTGGGATGACCTGCTGACAAAATGCCTCAGCAGCAAAATACAGGGTGATCAGGAGTAGGAGAAGATGTGGAGGAAGACCAAACCTCTCCAGGGGATGAACCATCAGCAGATAGAGTGCCGAGAAGGGCAAGCTGAAGGACAGCACAGAGGCTTTAATCATGGCAGCACAAGAACAGGCCCTGTGTACCTGATCCATTGAGGCAGGGGTCCACCACAGCAGACAGGACCCTGTGCAAGACACAACCTTGGACATTGAGAGGCACAACCAAGTGGCTGGGACAGAGTACAGGAACACCTGTACTGATTATGGACTAGAAGGTGGGCCAAACCCCGTTTCGTTGATATGACAGCTGAAATTATTCTATCTGTTCGTTTTTAATTGTAATTAATTAATGATTATATTTATGTTTTGTGGATTGATTTTTTCTGTCTTCTTATAGTTTTGTGTGGCTGTGAAGCACTTTGAATTGCCTCGGATATGAATTGTGCTGTACAGATGAACCTGCCTTGCCTTTCCTGGAAAGTGGCTGAGAACAACAGGGCTAAGATCCTGTGTGATTTCAAGTTTCAGACTGAGAAGCAGCTGCTGGCTAACCATACAGACATAGTGTTGGTTGAGAAGGAGCAGAACAGGGCAGTTGTCGTGGATGTGGCAGCTGACAGTAACATCAGGAGGAAAGAGCACGAAAAGATGGAGAATCATGGGCTGAAGGAACAACTGGAACAATGTGGAAGGTGACGTTCAAGGCGTTCCCAGTGGTACACCTTGAACTTCACATGTGAGTATTACCGACTGTAATCCCAAAACTAAGAGAGTGGCTCCATACATACATAAATATATTTAACAGATACACATTCGAGATGTGGAGCATTAATGTACCAGTGCATTACTGATTAGCTCTAATCAGTACTGCTAAAGGGAGTTCTTCCCATAAAGATGCTTTGCACAACGTCTGAACTTGCTGGAGAATCATTATGTTCTTATGTTTTCTTTACTTTCAAAACTTAGCGCATCCCTCAAACTGAAATAAGACAAAGAATAATAGTTGGAGTGTTAACTTTATCCATGTTGCACTATCAATATTGTTTGACAATAACTACATCACAACTTCGTCTTGCAACTAATCATGATCCTTTGTGCTCTTTCACCATGAATTATAAGACTGAGCTCACAGCTTTGCTCATATGACCACTGCTTTGTACCAGAATACTACTCCCAGATTTTCTCAGACATGCTTTGCCCTTCATGTGAAGTGATTCTAAAAACCTCCCCGTGACATCTCTCCCTGTAATATCTCTTTTGTGTTGCTTTGTTGGTGGAATTCGCACTACCTTGGCTTTGCCCATCTACAGCATAACAAACTGGCTCTACAGTACAAAATCAGCCAATTCAACCAAGTAAAATGAAATGAAATAAAACTGGCCCACACAGAGCGAGTAGAGGAGGTATTATGGACAGCACGTTTGGACAACCAGTGAACAAAATGCTGAAAGCATTGAGCATGAAGGTTCAATCTCAACCTTGGTAACAGCTGTTTAAATGTCCACTCACAAGCTTTTCTGGTCATTTCAAACACATCTTACAGTCTTGCCTTAGCATGCAAATGGAAGATCTTGTGCTTTTCTTTTCATCAGAACTCTAGAGACTTTATTAGAGGTGTAAAGTGAACGTACACTTAAATGGTTGACGCAGAATTTTCAAAGAGGACTTACTATACTGAATTAGCAGTGTTACTGAATAAACCGGTAGCTTTTAATTGTGAAGCTCTCTTCACTGGTGACTGAGAGCATGAAGCGGTCAGCTCAGCTGTGATACAGTCCATTAGTTCCTTGTTAAAAGCTTATTGAAAGATTGTAAAGGCCACAGAACATATCATAATGTGGTAAATTTGTCACAAATGCATGCTTACTGAGCTATTCACCTTAAAAATAGTGCTTGTACAAGCTAGTTTTGTACTGATCTGATCAGAATTAACTAGAAACCAGCAGAAGATGATCAGAGTAAGTGTTAAACATCACAGCAGCATCATTGGTGATGGACTGACTTACTGCCATATGTACTTATATGGATTTAAACTGTGGTGCCTTACTTAGGGAAAAGTAGTGGAGCTTGGGGAAAAAAATAGCAAACTACATGGTCAGTGATTACTGAACAGAATAAAGCACTCTGAATTAGCAAAGTGATTAGTTGAGGATGTTAAGTGGTGTGTAAATGTAAGTGACAGCAATTAGCCTACCTCAGTACCTATTAGCTGACCAGCATCCTCACAGGTTTCAGCTCCTTCTGCTTAAATGTGCCTTGATGCTATGGTGTGAAGGTTTTTACTTTAGATATTAAAGCTTTCATTGTAGACAAGTACATTAATCTATTCTTGGATGATGCTCCAGATATTTCTTGCAATAACAGCCACACAATTGAGAAAATCTATGATTTTAACATAGTAAAACTATGAACAAAAGCCTAGCAATAATATCACAGATATAGTTTTTAATTTAATGTTGTCTCTGATCTTGTTTTCTGTACAGTTAAACAAGGGGGAAGAATATGGTGACATACAAATGAAGCGTTAAAATAGATTTTTGAATGACATTATCACATCAATTAGTTCTTCACTATCATTGTGAAAAAAGAGATTATATGTCAGAATTGAAAATCATTCCTACTAAAGTCCGGGTTTATAGAGATGGCACTCACAGTTGTTGCCAGGCAGCCAATTATTGCCTTTAATTCAGTAGGCAGTGGTGAGACTGAAAGAAAAGATGGGTCGTGTGCAAATTCCTCTCAGGTAGACTACCTTATCTCTACCTCTTGGAACTAAATCTATAATAGCACAGATACACAGACACTGCCTTTGCTGAAACTGTTGCCGACCGTCTTTGGCAGAAGCAAAATGACCCATTTAGCTGACTAGTGCAAGGTTCCACAGGCCATGTTTTACCAGAAGCACCACCACTAAGTTAGCTGTGCCCTGCAAGAACTGATAATAGTTCATTTAGAGCCCCTGTGTGTCTCTGGCAGATTGCAAATCCAGACCAATTAGTGTCGCCCCAGCACATGAGAACATGGAGCAACACCTCTCTGTCTGAAGGACCTTCTTCTTTCTACAGCTCGTAATGCAATTAATTAGAAAGCCGTTCTTTAATTAGACAGCACACTGACCCTGATTAAAATTAGGCTCGCTGCGTGAATGTGTGGCACATTCGCACTAGTCTGACTTACCGGATGTAGGATGCGGTTATAAGCCGCTCATTTCAAGCGACTTTGTCCTTCCACATCCTGCACATTCTCTTCACAACAACCTCAACCTACCACACTGAAAATTTTCAAGTTTTGGCAAGGAATTGGGACATGCAGTGAAGTAGCTCTACTGGGTTTGTTTTTTTTTTCCTCGGTGGATTATCCATTTTAATCACCGTGCTTGTTTCCCTGCATGCAAATGTTCTACCACAAAAATTCCACCTGTCACTGTTTTGAAGAAACGCCAAAGCCTTCGCTTTGCACTGCCCATGACAACTGTGTTTGGTTTAAAGAAGTCCAAACAAGGCTAAGCATTTCCCCCCCCTTGTGACAGAACGATGGTGTGGTGCAGTCAGACCATTATGTACTACAGAATGGACTGGCAAAGTGAGACTACATCCATGCAACCAGACTACAGGGCATGCATTTGCACACAAAGAAAACAATACAGTATTCTACAGGTCAGCGTGGGTGAGAGAGCTGAAGCCATATGAGTGTTTTATTGGTGGGACTGCTGGCACGGTGAGAGGAAGGCGGATGTGGACTCTCAGCCGAGCCGCTTCCTGTTGATGTAGCCTTGTGACCTCTAAACAGTCCAGACAAGCAGAGCCGTGGGCTACGGCAAGCTAATCAAAAACAGCAAAGACCAAACAAGGCTACCTCTTTCAGACTGTCTCAAAATAACAGGATTATACTTTATCTCTCACCAACAGTTATTTGATGCTGGTAGCATTTTGAAATACATTTGATCAGGAAACATGCGACTAAACAAGGTGAGCAACTGTAATTCCAAGTAGGGTGTGTATAGTAAAACACATAAGAGTAGGAGCATGGGTGCACAATTACACAAAACAGGTTTCTCTAGTCCATAGTACCACAACAGTGTTAAGATAAAGCTGTCACTACCTGAAGGCAGGCAGCTTCTTTTCTTTTTCTTGCCATTTGCTGCTGCATTTTTTGGAGAGGGACATTCTGTTAACAGCAGCCTGCTGCAGCTGCTGAAGTGGAAATTGTAGTTGTTGGTCACTAAGTTAAAGGACAACACACAGAGGTGTCAAAGATTACAAGAGCCACATTAGATGAGACAGCACTGTGGTGTACAACTAGCAATGGTTTAGTATGATAGTATGGAGCCTCAAGAGCAGCATTGAAATATTAAGCCTCTGAATTGTACAAACTCACCTGTCGTTTTAAAAGGCATGCTAGAATTTTTTTTTTCAAATTGCCAAAATGACACCAACCATGAAACCATGAGCACCGAGAGGGTCATCAAATGTTCAACTTTCTGGCAGTTGTTGAAGAATTTATCTGTGATGTGCCATGGCTTCAAAAAACTTTACCAAGCTTACGCTTAAAATTGTGGTGTTTCATCAAATCACTACTTTCGTCATGTTTTTTTTTTTTTTTTTTTTAAATACAAAAAATACAAAAATAAATTATCTGTGCAAATTCTGCAGAAAGTTAACAAAATCTCTTTGGAGCAACCATGAAGCCATTAGTAGCTCCAGTGCAACCTGCAGTCACGGCACAACAAATGAGGAACATTTCGGCTGAACTGCAGACAGTGTTTACACAGAGGAGATATAAGACATGTCTGGAAACAAATTGAAAATGTGGAAACAAATTAAAAATGTATTTGATAAAATATCTATAGCATGCAAAGTCAACCTTTTTTTTTCTTTCTAGTATTGGTAATACTTAGGGGCTGCAAGGTGGATCAGTGACCGGCCTCCTCCCACACAGTCCAAAAACATGTCACCCCCCCCTTCTTTTTTTTTTTTGTTAGGATGTAAAGCATTGTAACGTTGTTTTTCTGCACAAAGCACATTTTAAAGGTGCAGGCCTTTATATTTGAGCCCACAGTGTCATGCTTGGAGTTTAGCAGTGGTGTGCCGTCAGAGCCAGCAAGGCCTTCTCTGCTGGCCTGAACTCTATCAGAATCACTGACTTACATTGTGATATTTTCCCATTAATCTTTTAACTTTATTCCCAACAGTCTATTCTCTTCATTTAATAACATGTCTCTGGGCTGTGATGCTTCCAGCAGT
>NW_007577753.1:340516-444835 GCF_000690725.1 Stegastes partitus | reverse complement strand
ATTGTCTGGATTCATGGGAAAACATCCAAACAAAAGTCTAAGTTAGATGTTAGACAGAAAGACTGGTGAATACCGGTAATATATAAAAAGAACTACTTGGAAAACACCAAACAGGCTCTGAATCCCAAAACACTATTTGTTACCGGAGATGCTAAGAAGTCTCCAGATCTTACGTAAAATACAATATTAATGTGGCCTCACACACACACACACACACACACACACTCATACACATAAAACCTAACATGACTCATCCTAACATAACAGTCTGGGCTTTAATGCAAATCATCCACACCTGCCTAATGGTTTTCAGCTGACATTCTGCTCTATAAATACTTTAGTTTTCACCTGCCCCCTTTTTTTTTATTATTATTCTGCTCCTCTTCCAGACCCAACAGTCTGACACAGTACAGAGCAAAAAATAAAGTCACATCCTTCAGCGACATTCACAGTAATGTGGACGTTATTCTCAAATCCCAGGTAATGACAAGCTGTAATAAATCAAGGATTTTCCCTCTGCTAAGAAAATTTAAGGAAATATATGCTCTGTCCTTAATACAGTAATTCTGAGGACGGCTCGGGAAACACCAGTCCCATACTAATGTGCGATGAATACAGTATCAGCTCTTAATAATACACCTGCTTCTGTCGTGTCTGTTTTGTCAGCTGAATACAAAAGGGTGTGGATGACGGTGAGTGAATGTTGCTTTTTCAGGCCCTGTCAGTTTTATTGATCGGCCACAGCGGGACGAGAGGCAATTTCAGGTATCAAACTCAGACAACAGAATCCTGTTTGCCTGACAACACGCTTGTTTGTTGTTTGGGTGTTTGTGTTCCTCCGTGTTTAACTGCATGTGTGTTTAAGAGTGAATGACAAATGGCGGTACATTTGTTCCACTCAGATTTCTTACAATATTATGACTGTGACAGTTTAATTAGAGAGATGTGTATTTACAGTTTAGTTAAAAAATGTACAGATTTTGTTGGAATGGCAGGAATGCAATGAAAAGGTCAATTCAAATGTGATCTCTAACATCGACTTTGGGTTCATTATTTTCACTTATTTTTTAAATCAGTAACTCGGTTTTAATCACACAAACAGTGTCGAGGCGAGCTCATTAGGTATCCTCTGCAGTGAACTTTTTTTCACTGTAATCCTTCCTTTGAGTTTCTTTTTTAATCTGGAGCTTCAGAAACCTTTGTTCGGAGCTTCCTGGGGTTTTCTGCCACACTCCCATGTGTCTTCATCATTACAGTCACTCCCCTGTTCGGCTCTGGCAAACCAGTCATTGCTGGACAACATAAAACGCATCACTACCGGTGTACCAGCACGGGAACGTCACCACGGACACCAGATTTCAAAATACAGGGAGCTTTATCTGGCATAAATCAGTGTTGTGTGAGCTTGTTTGGTAAGGGCTTTAATGCAATGCATGTCAAATTGTATGTGAAATCTTTTTTTGCAGAGTTGTTGACTATTTTATTTGTCAGCACTCATAAGGGCTCAAATGATCTGCAACTTATTTGCCTTTCAAACTATTTTCTTCGCAATTTTCTCTTGACTGAGGGCATTTTTGTATCCGTTACTGTCCTTTTTAGAGCAGCGACAGCTCATTCACTGCAACTCCTGTAGACAACCTTTTTGCAAAACAAAAAAACTTTAGAGATGCCTGAACACAAAATAAGAAGAAAGAACTAAAACTCTCACTTGAATAAAACATGATAAAACTACACAGAAAACTAACTTTTGCATCCTTAATTGCCAAATACACACATTGGCACAGATTTTTTTAGATAATGGAAAACATGGAAATAATTAAGGTTTTGTCACTCATTGGTGTCACACGTAGGACTTTACATACTGCCTTTGTTTAGCTCTAAACACGAATTATGGTAATTTATTCTGCTAAAGTTTCCCCTGAACTCTAAACTGCTTCTCACTTCACTTTGTGTTTGTGTTTGGCTAAGTGCTCGACAATTATGATGAAAAATGCATGCAAATGTCATGCAAATCGGCTCACATGCTATGCGTGTATTGTTAAAACGTAGTTTTGTGTTGTTTGTTGCTGTTGTTTTTTTTTTTTCATTTCTACAAATCACTCAAAGATGTGTGTACTTGCCCTGTGTTCGGGGGCCCTCTGTCCTATATTTTCTTCTTCTTCTTCTTCTGTGTAACTGCTGCACATCAGAATGCACAGAAAGTTGCCCGCAGACGCTGACATGAGATTGGCTTCATGCATTTATGGATGCAGCCCCGCCTCTATATCACTGTTATGTCTTGGCTCTATATATTGGACAGGACCAGGCCTATAATGTGTTTACAAGGAATTTTAATAGCTGCCTTCATTCAGCTGAGTCTCTTCCCCACTCACTATTAGACAAGGACAGATGGAGCCTTTCTCTCCTTCTTTCACAATCTGTCCTGTGTTCCACTTGTTTTTATGGGCTTCTCCTCTACGTATATGTGGTTTGTTGCTCTGTCAGTACCTCTGTCTGTCTATGTATCCATCTATCTGTCTTGCTGTTGCTTTATTATTTCTGCAGCAATCAACTACTAGATAGGTTCTGCCTCTAAGTAATCTGGGTTTGGTGCTGGAGCTTTTTCTCACTGCAGCAGAAGGTGGAAACAAGGGATTATTCCATAAACAGCAAGATAGCTTTACTTTACACCTGTGTCAGAGCAAATGAGAGAACAGACTGGGAGTAATTTAGATTTATGGGAGTTGCAGCAAACTAAAGGGCCGAGAATGCTAATCCTGCATGTACGAGTGGTCTAGAAGGTCTGGGATTTTGATAATGAACTTATGTGCTTTTTCAGTAGGATGAATAGGTTTGTTTTTTAGACGGATTGTGAGCAAGATTTAAAACTGATCACACAGCCTTTCTATTCCACTCTACTTTAAAAAGCAACAGACAGTTTTCTAAAATGTGTAACCCAGTTTTCTCCTCTTGTTGTCCCAGTAGTGGATCCCAAAGGAGTCCTCAAATATGAACATATAAGATTTAAAATAGCCTTCCAAATGCAGATTATGTCCCTTGGTGAGCCGAAGTCAGAGCATGATCCCATTCATGGATGCACCTCGTGTAAATAAAATACCTACATTTAGGCAAAAGCATTGAAATATGTTTTCTTTACTGTAGTTTTTAAAGTGATGTTGGCTTTGGTTGGCCACAACAAGCCACATTCCTAGCATTGTGTTGGTCCCCCTTGTGCCACAAGAGAACATGGGACCACTGGGGGTGTCCTGTGGTGTTTGGCACTGGGATGTCTGCAGTGGGTCCTTTGGGCCCTGTGGGTTGCAGGGTGGAGCCTCCATGGATTGGACTTGCTCTGGTGCATCCCACAGATGCTTGATTGGATTGGGATCTGGGGAGTAGGAGGCCAGACAAATGATTTGGGTTCTTTGTTGTGTGAGGTATATGTTAAATATGTACTGCATGTAAAATGTGTCAGGGCTGCTACAAACAATCTGTTTAATTTGGAGCGACCGTGCAGATTTCCCTAATTAATTGGTACATCATTTTGACTTCCGACTTCATCCTTGAGCCAGGAGGAGGTCAAAAAGTTGTTCAGATTAATTATTGTTCCAAATAGCTGAAAGATTGGAGTATATTTTTTGCATTTTTGCATGAAAAGAGCTGTCAAACTGAGGATGTACAGTTTTAAATATAGACAAAACTGATCCAATATAACAAAAGACATTGTGTTTTTCAGTGCATGCACTATTCTTCTTTGTGAAAACCTGGCACCCTACATTATTCCCAGGACAACTCTGTCACTGATAGTTCAGTCAGAGATGCTGGTATGTTCCGCTACTAGCAGCTAATGTAGCCTCAAGCGGAGATGAGAAGTGCACAACGGGGGTCTGGTAAAATCACTTCTTTCTAAATGCTATCCCAATTTTTCTTAATTTTCAAACTTGTAGTCTTCAGATCCAGCCGGCGCTCACTCAAGTGGCATCGCTTTAGGTAGCTTATCTGATTTAACACAGCTCTCTCTGAACCAGAAAAAGGCTTTATGCATTTTTTCCCCCAAGATTTTCACTTTTACTGATTGTCAAAACTCTTTATTTCTCTGTTTACATGCTCAGCATTGAATGATCAAATTTCTATGGAAGCAAGACAGTAAAAACATCCAGAAAAAGTGTCGTTTGAAGATATCCGTGTCCTCCTCCAACTACAAGCATGAAACAAATAAAAATGGTTTTTAGTATTTGACGTAAGAGGTGTCCTCAGTGCATAAATAATCGGAATTTAAAGCCAAAGTGAGTGTAAAAATGGCAGGCACAAACATTACTGCAGGTGCAGCACTTCAGTGAAGCAGCGAATATGACCAAATTAAAGCACAATAAAACACTTTAATCTCTGCATGTATTTCACTGCATGCAGCGCTTTAATCCATAGTCTGTGACAGCAACACCATGTTTACCTCCAGACCCACTCCCTCCCCGCCCCTGTAAACACAGTTCTTCAATTTGACTCTGTTGCTTCCCTTTTCGCAAAACAGAATCCTTATCAAAACCTTCCTCTGACAGTACATGTGAATACTAATGCAAGTGTTCATGCATGCTTGAGCTCACACCTGTATTCCTCCCCAAAAAGTCCTCTTAGCTGTCTGTATAACGCAACTGTCTGGGGTTACATCAAACACACCAACGCACACCTTTTCACTGACTGCATCAGTCTTTCTTTCCTAAGATGTCTGCAGCCCATCAACATCCATCTGTCTGGAATTTCTCTCTCGCTCACTCTAGTGCCGCATGACAGACCGTGCAAAGTGTCAGATCACCTTCTATTGCTGATTTGATGTTTCTGCTGTCAGTCCACAAGCTGATCTTTGGCAACTTTTTATCCAAGACAATAAGAAGCAAAGAAAGGGAACACGGGGGCCAAAAGATCACAATTTGTGGAGGGGAAAAAGGTAGAAAAAGAGGGCTTGTACACAGTGGTTCAGCACTAAATTCTGGGCCTCAAAAGCAGCATGTAGCATGTGTGCCCGCCCCCCATGTGTCTCACACCATCCAACAACCCCATGCTGTTCCAAACAATGTGTCTGGAACAGCAAGGATTTGTTTTTTACTCAAATAAAACATGTGTTTCTTCTCTCCATCTGTGTTCAGGATGGATATGTGTATTTTCCTTCAGAAGGCCTTAACCTGAACTCAATAGGCTGCATGGCAGTGCTCAGACTGGAGGTGGGCAGACTCTCTGCAGGGAACCAAACGTTTTCAAATGAAGCAATGTGAGGTTTTGTTGGAATACAGTCAGCCTGTGCACCCATGCAATTATGCATTACTACAAACATGTTGATTTAGGGAGAAAAACAATACATGATTGAATTCCATGAAGAAGTAAAGATTCTGTGTTGAAAATGGTTCAACAGTGTCTGTATTGTGTCAGTGTCATAGTGCATTGCATTTTCTTTAAAATAATTTACATTTGGAGAGCTTTAAAGCTACATTTGTATCGTTCCAATTTCTTTTTTACACGTCCAATATTCACGTCAAGACGCTAGAATCAACATTTGTATATTAATAATTGATCCATTTATTACATGCAGTATGAAAGCTGCACTAGCAGTGACAAAACAGCTGCACTGTTGCTCTGTCGTTCCTCTCGGCTCTGCAGAAACTGGAGTCTTACAACTTATTGCTTTGGTTTCAGGGACAGAAACTTCGCTCTTTTGTTTTAACAGTGTCATCAGAATGAACAGGCAGTATGTTTAGGCAAAAACTGCTATGGAAACCCAAGGTACACTAACTGCTCAGCATAAAACCAACCAACAGACAAAGTTTGTGACTAGCTAGTGAACACTTTAAAGCATTTAGCAGCCAGCCATCTCCCACAGTTGATAGTTAAAACCAAGACAGTGAATATCGGACTTGGAATCATAGGGTGGAACCAAGCATGACTCCAAATAAATGCTAATGAATTCTGAAACAAATTTGCCATGGGCACTATTTTTAGGCAGATGATACTGTATTTCAGTTTTGTGTTTGCAACTCCTAATTTGTGCCCGAGTGGACAAAAAATCAATAATGCAAATGTAAATAAGCTGCTGTATTTTGAGCTGAAATCACACAAAAATATACAAAAAGAATGGATTTTTAAGGGGATCAGTGACAACAAAGGGGATTGGCCAGGATAGAAACTGGTCTTACTTATGCTGTACGTGTCTTGGAACAAGGTGATGCCAGGATGACTCAAAGTGTGCAATTTACATGAAATGTCATATGTATAAGAAGACTTTCATTGACATGATAAACAGAATGTTTCATGAAAACCCTAAAGTACTTGATTAAAAAAGTACAAATAATATAGAGGATTGACTATTTCAGGATAAGGACCTGATGAAACTTGGTTGATATATATGTACACAGCAAGAAATTACATCCTTGAGTCTATATCACATGTGTGAAACTCAAGGCCCGCGGGGCCAAATCTGGCCCGTCACGTCATTTTATGTGGTCCGCAAGAGATGTGTGTTTCCTATTCTGGTAAATAATAGGATTTACCTGATATAATATAATGTTATTTATGTTCTAATAACACAGCAAAGTGCCGACACAGGACTCCAGACTGCGCCCAAAATGTTCTCATATGTGACCATTTATGAGCGTGTGCGAGCTAAAGTTTCACGTGGTCGCATTGTGCGAGTGAACGATGATCATCAGGCTGATCTGGTTCCTTCAGTCAGCACAGGTAGCTGCTGCTCCAGTTATTGTGGTTGGAAATAGTCATATTTCCCCGTTCCCCATTGACTCAGTTTCTCTCTGCATGACGGGTAAAACAGTCAGTTTCACTGTTACTGTGTTCCAATGACACAACCATACATAGCCGATTATGTTTAAAAAAAAAAAAAAAAGAAAGAAAAAAAGTGAGGTGAGAGAAGGAGAGGGCCGTCACACCTGATGATAAAAGTGTTCAGGTGCAGGCAGACAGATCTCCACTGCGTCAGTTAGGAAGAAAAAGTAGCCCCACATTCAATCTGGAAGATTCACATTTTAACAACTCTGTCAAATCACTGTTTTGACTACATGATGGCCAGTGGTCTGGATGTTTAAAATGGGCTCAGCTCGTAGAAAAGTCTGTTCATAAAAACCTCTGCTATAAATGCTGATAATAGAAAACTTTTCAATTTCAACAAATGGTGCAGAACGCACTTTCCACTGTTTTGCAACTAATGTTAGGTCGCTCACCTGTCAGAGGAGCTGCACTGCAGACACCTGGTAGCATCTATCGGAGCAGCATGTGAGGCGTTTAGGGAACATCAGTAAATGTGGCCTCTATCGGAGCAGCATGTGAGGCGTTTAGGGACATCGGTAAAATGTAGCATCAACTCATACACATGTTCGGCAAGTGATTAGCCTGTGTCCAGTTAATGAGTGATATCAGAAGAGGACTGGTGACAAAATAAGTATATTTTCAGGTTATAATATTTTACAAATATCAAGTCTTGTATCACTGAAAATTATTGTAATATAACTAAGTTATGCAAAAACAGCTATTCATCAGCTGCATGGTGGATTAATAGCTGTGGCAACGCTGAACCAAAATAAGGGGGTGGGCGACCAAATCATAAGCTGGTGCAACCAACAAAGAAAGTTGGCAGCACCAGTGCGACCATTGGAAAAGTTGGTCTGGAGCCCTGCTACATGGGTTTTACTTTTAGGTAAAGGCATGCACAATAGTTGTACATATAAATAACAATCAAATGCAGAGACAATTATTTAACAATATGTAAAGGAGTCGTTACATTTATTCAGTCTTACAATTACAACTGGCCCTTTGAGGGCAAACATAATGCTCATGTGGCCCAGGATGAAAATGAGTTTGACACCCCTGGTCTCTATGCTTGGGTCCGTATCAGGTTTGCACACCTGGATAAAAAAATCCCCTCTTCGTTCTATTTCACAGAATTGCTCCAGCACTATCTGTACTATTTGTCTGCATGTAAGGAAACGCTGACAAGCTTCTCTGTCTAATGAATTTCAGATTAAGCCTAATACAGGGAGATCAAAAAGCCTTGATCCAGCAATCGCTTAGAAACACCATAACTTACGAACACTTGGAGCGCTCAGTCCTCCTGTCAGGTGAATGTCCTGTGTTGCAATTTTAAAGAAAGTGAAGCAGAGCTCCACCACATTTTAGTGGGTTCTTTCTTTGGTCATGCTCCACCTCTTTATCACATTTCATGTAATTCAGCTGGGTGCTTTTTGCGTAATCTTTAGACAAACAAGCAGATATTGCTATTCCTGTGGCTGGGCTCCACCTCAGCACAGGAAAAGTAATGGATCTAATGCGGCAAATGGGCAGGACAGATTCATAGACAACACAGGATAATGTGTGCTGAATATGATACGCCCTTTTATCAGCAAGATGAGTCAATGCCACAAGAACTATCTATGATCAAGAAAATCATTTAAAACATGTGGAGTACTGCAGGGATAGAACAAAGCTGAACATATAACAAAAGCTGTAAAGAGAAGTAGAATAAAAATAAAAAACATTGACCTCTGATCTCATTTTTTAATACATAAATCAAAAGTTCTTTACATGAATGGCAGTGTGTGGCCTTTGCTTTGCATATCCATAGATCACAGTGACGATGGATTTCTTGAAAGATGCTATTGTGTATAATGTCCAACAAAAATATAATAATTCTGATGGCACTGCAGAAATAAGAGCATAAAAGATCAGTTAATCAATAATTAGTCAGTGAGAAAAGTGATGCTACCATTTGAATAATCATTTGAGTTACCATCTATCTGTTTTCAACCACTTATTCAGGTCTGGGTCATGATGGCAGCGGGATTAGAGAGGTAGCCCAGACACCCCACTCCTGAGCCAGCATCTCCTGGGGGATCTTGAGGCATTTCCAAGCCAGATGGGATGCGTAATCCCTCCAGCATGCTCTGGGTCGGCCCCAGAGCCTCCTCTGAGTCGGGCATGCCTGGAATATCTCTAGGGGAAGGTTTCCAGGAGGCATACTTATTAGATAGCCAAACCAGCCTAACTGACTCCTTTTTAATGTGAAGGAGGAACCACATTTTGGCTGCCTGAAACCACAGCCTCTCTCTCTCTGTCACTGCCTACAGCTTATGACCAAAGGTGAGGGTTGGAAAATAGATCAATCAAAAAATCGAAAACTTAGCCTTCAGGCTCAGCTATTTCTGCACCAAGACAGTCTTGTACAATGTCTACATAACTGCTTTTCCCCAATCTGCTTATTGATTACCTGCACATGGAACAAGACTGAGATCCTTGAACTGCTTCACTTGAGGCAGTGATTACTCACAACCCAGAGTGAGGAGTCCAAGGTTTTTTATTAGTGTGTGTCCTCAGACTTTAAGGTGCTGACACACACCACTTCCTTTTGCAAACTGTCTCAATGTACACTGTAGATCACCGGAAAAACTCAAAAGAATAATACCCCCTTTTCCAATGAAGGAACTTGGCGGCTGTTTCAGGGTGGGCTAGACCTCTGTACATGCTACAACTGCAAGAACCACCTTGTAGAACCTCCATTAGGGTTGTTTTCAGGAGGGAAAAGTAACTACTCAAGGGAAGGACAGCTGAACAACTGCTGCTCGGGGGAGAAAACCATCACAACTATAGCAATTATGTTGTAAATGTGCTGGCTCAGTTTGGACTTTAAAAAACTTTTTAAAAACGTTTACAATTGCAAGATATGCTCCACCGTTACCATCCATGTTTACTTCCACAAACACTGACCACGCTCGCTGCATGTGACATCGTTGTGTCCTCTTCTGCACATGCGGGACACTTTTGTGTTGTATGAAGTTCACACAGGAGATCACCTACACAAACTTAATTGGAAATGTGAACGAACTTGCAAAAAAATTTGAATTAAGCATTAAGTCTTGCAGTCTAAATGTAGCCTAAATGTCACTGTGTAGGCTAAAATAACAAACCTCTGATGTTCTATCACCTACATACTCATAGAACTGGCGTTATGTCCAGTGTCATTATTTCTGCTGTTGTTTTCACACACTTGGACTTGCGGTCTAAGCCACAATGGAAACAGTACGGCAGATTATACTGTCTTCTCATAAATGGCCCGAATATCTGCAGAGGAAAAAGCCCCCTAATATCAAATACAAAGAAACAATTACATTTTTGCCTGTCACAGGTTTGCATCATTGCAAATTAAATGTTTGTACGTGTTTTTGAAAGCCCGTTGCACTGTTAGATCAACAAATTGAACAATCTGAATATGTCACAATGGGCTTTGGGAAATTGCGATGGCCATTTTCCCCCTGCTTTTTTTTACATTTCATTGAAAAAAGATGATATCGCGGAGGGTTGTGATTATGTGACATGTCAAATATAATCCACCAGCAAAAGCATGCAATTTCCATTGCTTTGATAACTAATTTGGGGACACATTATCCCACTGCACTCATTGCAAGGTGGATTCTCTGCACACATGTTTGGAGGGCTTTTTTCAACTCTTCCAAAATTGGGAAGTGAATGTTGTTTTTTGGGCACCAGATAATAAACAAAACAGCGCTGAAAATGCTGAGGGAACTAGTGTCACTTCATTACAATATCACAACCAGTTCTATTCCCTCTCTCCCCCTTGTTAAAATGATTTATAATTCCTCGCTGCACCATATTCTCCGCTGCACACTCTGTCTGCTTTGTGAAACAATTTCTTTTGAAGTAAATTAGCTGTGTAAATACATAGATCGTTAGATCTCGTTACGAACATATGAACATGGTAAGCAGCAGAAAATTGGCGCACATTAGCAGGTGAACTCATGTGCATCAGAGAGCATGTGTCCAGCAGCTAGTGTTGACAGGCTGTATAACCAAAGTGTCTCAGTCAACTGGGAAAGAACACAGTTAGATCACCGTGTGTTCATCCATCTGAAGCAGATAAAGGTCCATTCAGAGACATAGCGTTAACACATCATTGAGCAATTTTGATTTGATTTGCTTTTCTTTTTTTTTTTTTTCTAATCTCTCTCTTACTCTTTAAATAACTTTGGACAGAACCTCTGTGCTTATTTGGTCATGCAGCTCAGAGGATTTTACTGCAATGACAATGAAAAATATGAAGCACAGTGGAAGAATTTGAATTAATGCATGAACTAAGACTGGCGTTTGAAAAAATATGAGTTAGAACATGTTTTATGCAGCTGCAGTCCTCATAAATATACACCACGGTTCCATCTAAACCAAATTCAATCACTCCATACATTTTGTTGGCAATGGTTCAAAGATAATTATATGTTTTGCTATAAAGGCACAAATCAGGAGCGAGGAAAGAGCTGTCAACAAAAATTTGCTTTAAAGCTACATGCCCACCTTAAACAGTGTTTTTCCAATGAAAATCCTGAATAATAAACAGCAACTGATGCATTCTCTGAACAGCTAAATCAACTAAATACTACTTTTATTCTCAAAGGAGTTATTAGTATTCAGGAGGGTATAGCCCATACTTGGCCTCTACATTATACATATATTCCAGTTACTACTGTAAACACTTTAAAAAGCCAGAGGACAGAATGTGTTTTGTTCATGTTTGTATTAAACACAGCCACCATGTCTTTGTCTGCTATCAGGCAGTGTTGTGTTCTAACCTCCCATCTCACCGTTTGGAAACATGCTCTGAAATAGAAAGCATGAACTCAGGCTCTGCTTTCTAACACTAGGCTGATAGGTACAATAGAGCTGCCAGTACAGATGTAACACCTTTTAGCACTTAATTAATCACATAAATTTGTGGTAACTGCAATTGTGATCTGGAATTAATTTCTTTGTATACCCCTCAGACACCGGCAGAGATATTATCATTTCACCAGTGGACATAATAACCATAAGACTGTCTAACCGCAGAGATCTACCACTTTATTACTGTCCTACATCAGAGAAAGGGTGATAAATTAATACGTCTCAGGTCATCTTTAATCAGCAAATTGTCTGAAGGCTACTTTTTTTGCAACAAGTTCCTCTGAGGGGTCATAACCTTTAACAAAGAGCGAAATTAAACTCAGTCATCTATGACCTTTCTGTCATCACTGAAATTAGCTGCTTCCTGGCCACTGAACAAAGATATCAAGGCAGAGGGTGACAGAGGAAATGACAGTCGTGCTTTTTTACAAAAATTATATCGGTCACCGGGGCCATAAGTCACGCTCGGTCACAGTTGAGGGTTCAGGGTGCAGTGTAGCCTCTTGTATTAATCTACCGGCTGATAACCCATTTCCAGGTTGGCTGCCATTGGTCATATTCAAGTGACATATTTCTGGTCGTGTCAAGGCTGGCGATAGCTCCAAGATTAGCTTCCTGTCACCAGCAGCAGCAGCAGCAGCAGCAGCTATGTTCCCATATCTGGAGGTATGTCTGTGAAAGCCAGTCATGAGACCCTTTAGGAGCTACTGATAGATCAGTCAACCACCGGAACAACTCATTGTTCTATTCATAGCCTTTACTGTCCGGCTGAAAGATACAACATTGTCGAAGGTCACAGATGCATGGCTGTAAACTAAAGCTAGCCACAAAACCAGCAGACTATGCAGAGCAGCAGATAAGCACGGCACATGAAATACGAGGTGGCCGACTGATTTGGCTCAACAATAGCTGGTCCAACACACTGGGCACTAACAACGTCGTTGACTTTTCACTTGTTGGCCGAGTATTTTTAGTCGCAGAAACAGTCATGTGTGGACCAATACAGCAGCAAAAAAAACAAAGTTACGACCAGGCAGTAAAACAAACTTCATATTGGACAGAAAGTGTTTCTTTCTTTAGAGCCTCATAAATTGAAGTTCTCACAGACACATAGACTGCTGAGGTAAAGTGTGTGTTAAAAAAAAAAATAAAAAAATGAAAGACATATCTAATGAATCTATTAAACGCTCAGGCTCCAGATGTAAAAACACAACCAGACGGACAGCCTTCATCCAGTCGATCTCAGCACAGTGGGCACCTCACTGCGTGCCAGGACCAATGAGGACATGTGAAAGAACATTCATCAATAGTTTCTCAGTCTGCCCACACAACATCTGCCTCAAGTGAAGACATGAAAGGGCCGTATATTCAGCAAATCTAGACATCCCACAAATAACAAAGTTACAGCTAGTCAGCATAGTGGGGGGAAAAAGTGCATATATTTTTATTTTTAAGAAAAGATTTAATGTATATCCATAACTATAGAAAAGAGAGTGAAGTTCACACTGTGGAATGAGCCGACTTTAGCTCCTCTGTGATTTCTGACCTTTAACTTTAACTGCTAGTACAGACTGCCCAAGGGACACTGGTCGCATGCACACAGTAGGGATGGGTGATCTAGCAAGCATGTGTCATAGATGGTTTTAGTTTTGCATATGATCTGCCTTTAGAAGGAATCAAAGATCATGTCATTAAAGATGGCTGTAGCGGAGGTCCTCTGTGTCACTCAGCTGGCTCTCCGGGGAGTCTCTCATCTCTTGGACGGACTCCAACTCCACCATCCTAGATTGCAGCTGATTATAGCAGCCGTTGTTCGGCTCTGATCACTGAGGCTCACTGAGGCTGCAGAGCAATGTAAGGATGTTTTAAAGTCTGCTCGTAGGGAGACAGTCCACGAGAGCCAGCTAAATGTCATCAAGGAATGCCAGGGTTTAGCTGCAAGTACACTTTCAAAGGAAGCATCACTACTTTCCCAATAAGTAAAAACAGGATGCAAGACCTTTATGAGGTGGCTTTTCAGGATTGATTTTAAGCAGCAGGATTTGTATCCAGGTTACCATATTAGTCATGTGATCCCATGAGCTCAGCTAAATCTGTGGGGAGTACTGTGATTCGAATCATGGAACAGAATTCTACTCCAGAAGATAATTGTATGGTCTTTTGGTCAGATCACACACCTGTGGTTTCTAAACATACAGTTGCCTATATTTCCACCACAGAAAAACTACTCAGTTAACATTTTGTGAGTATATACCTGAGCAGGAATTAAAGCTGCAATCCATATTTTTCATAAACAATGGACTAAATGAAAATAGTCTGGAAAATAGTCACCTGAAATAGTGAACCAACAGATCATCATCATCCAACTCTGTAGTTCCTCTCAGCCGTACAGAGCATTTTAGCATCCTTTCTGTTTCAGTTCATTCTCACTGCTCTCACCAGCACTGTTTCCAAATGGAGGAGGCAGCTGTTTTTAGCAAAAAGCTTTAAAAAGCCACAGTGTGCTACCTGCCCAGCAATCAAACAGCAGAAAGACAAAGTTAGTGGCTAGATGATGAACTGGTGGAGCATTTAATTGCTAAAGAGTTGTTGGCAAGAAGAGAGCGAATAATGGCGAGTGAATGCTGGACTTGAATGTGTTGGTCGGCCAGAAACATGACTCAAAAGCAATGCTACTGTTGCTCTCTAGCTGCTGAACTTATAAATAACCAACCACCAGCATATTATCCATATCTATTAGAGTGAGTTTGTCAAAATCATGTTCACAGCTTGTTTGTTACCCTTTTTAGTGTCAGCAGTATACACTTATATTCAAACTATACACTAGATTCATCAGCTATTCAGCTTCCAGGACTTAAAATAACTTTATTTGTTACGTAGAATACAAATCAACATGCTTTCCCATTAGGCTCTAAGGTTTGCTGAAAACAGAACCCCATGTTAAAGAGTGCAAACCGCCATGAGGGTTAAAAGATGTGGCTATGCAGAGGAGGAGAGGCTATCCATAGTGACACCATAACCCACAGTGACAGGTATCTGTTGGCAATTGTACCAGCTGCTGTTGTTCAGTTTGACTGTTTCCATAGAGATCTGAATGCAGAAAACCGAAGATCTCAGCTGCGCCAGCTGTCAGCTCTATGTTGTACACACAGTGAGGCTGCGAGACACATTACACACACAGTCACTTTCCAACACAGAGACATACACACACTTGAGCATGCATCCAAGCATAGTGAGCCACGTAAGTGCACAGCGGCATACAAAAACACAAACACACGCCTACATGCTCTCTTTGTTGTGTCTGTATCGCACTCAGCCACATGCACTTTTGCATGCAACAGTGAAACAGCCACACATCTTCGATGCCAGCAGTGACGACTTATCGAATCGACACCTTTCTGTGAAAATAGGCTTAAAGAAGAGAGTGAAACCACTCAGCATGCTTTTCTATAAACTGTCCTTTGTGCGGGACTGTTTGGCAACAAGAGGCCAATTGCAGATTTTATAGTATCAAGCCATTTATTGAGACAGCAGAAGCTGTGTGAATGAGATTGCTGGAGTGAGACTGCCTCATTTGTATAGCTGTAGCAGAAGTAAAGACGGGAGGGAGATCTTTAAAATGCTGAAAAGGCTATTTTTTCATTGACAACATGGATATATTGTCTATTCATTGCTATGTTATTGTGATAGTGTAATAAAATGAAGGGCAAACAAATGCTAGACTGGAAAAATACAAGACAGGAAGGATGCATTATCTCATCACCAAAAATGGAGAAAAAAAATGAAAATAGATGCTTAATGGTTTAATCCTAAACCACAAAAATAATGAATCTTCATAAATTCACTAATGAAGGTTAATAAAAATGCAGAGCGTCACGAGAAAGACAACAAAGTTTTGGTTTCATAGCTCGGCAAAATGCAATAAATTCCCAGCTGAGAAAGTGACATTTAAAAATGAGGCTTCTTTCACAAAACATCACAACACTGTATGTGTCCAACTCAGGGCATATAATTTTAGCTTTCAGTATTGCTAATAAAAAATATTTTTGGATGCTTATATGAGTGCTACCACATCCCCACTGACATTTTACATTCATAAGGTCACTCTCTGATATTTTGCATTACAGCATGCAGGTTTTTCAAATGTCTTTATTCATTCACACTGTGCCTATTATAACAAGATTTTGCTGCAAATTCACTATGAGTCCACCTCAACAACACGCAGCTATTCACTCTTTACTCCCCCTCTAACTTTGCCACATGCGCTGCTTTTATCGTTTTTTTCTGAGGTAAATATCATGCCTTCACACACACACACACACACACACACACACACACACACACACACACACACACACACAGAGAGACCAGCAAAAATGATGCTGTTGTGCATCATCTGCATTTTTCTTTCATCATCTGTTTTTTCTTTCATCATCAAACATCTTTGGTCCGTCCACGCGAGCTCATGTTTACTTATGGTTTGAATATGATCAGAGTGCATTCAGGCCAGAATCATGTCATCAGTATTCATTACATCAGTGACAAGGAGAAAATTCCTTCTTCGTCTCCTTCTGTCATCCCCCCCCCCAGGCCTCAGGGAATCCACTGAAGGTTAATTTATTTAAATCCCCCATCCACTCATCTCTATTCCATTAAACTCTACTAATAAATCTTTGGTTTGCCATGTAATCTGTTTTCTTCTGTCAAAAGCCCGAGCCTCAGCTGCATTTTGCATTTACGCTCGTGGATATGCGCTCAACGATAACATGGCAGCAGATAAGGTCATGGTAAATTTAGTAGATGTTGTGTGTAACTGTGCGAAGACGTCTGCCCTTTGAATGCAGCGGAAAAGCCTGGTATAATTAATTTAAGTGCAGCTCATGGTAGGGGGCAATAAAATCAAAAGGCTGAACCCTCTCTGAGCCCCTGTGCTGCTCCAGTGTCCCAGAGGTCCTGTAAAGTCTAAGCTCGTGGCCTGAAACACAATTTCCCATCTGCCCTCGCTCCTGTTTTATCCAGTCATACCTCTCTGGTCATGATAACAACGATTAGTCTGAGCTACAAGGGGACCTTGGCTATATGGACAAGTGCTGTGTCATTATTACAGCGTGTCATGTCAGCGTTACACAGATGCTGTTGTGATAATGACTGTTGAAAAGCTCAGCTGTTGGTTTAATCGCGGGTGAAGTCATTTGCGGTGTGCTGAAGAGGACATCTCATTGATGTCAGTGTGGGTTTTTTTTTTTGTGGCAAAGAGGGTTTGTTAATGAGAGGCTCCGGAGCAGAAGAAGAGTTAGAAAACTGGCTCCCTGGTCTAACTGGAAAAGACGGACGGTGTGTAGTCTGCAGCATGTAAGCAAACGCATGAAAAGGCTAATTCAGCTTGTTGATGTCCTTCCAACCAGACGGAACAAAACTGACCATCAGGCGCAATAAGTGCTTGTTATATTTGGCGTTGTGTGTCACAGCAGACAACAGAAGATACAACATTTTTGGGATGCTTTGTGACAAAAAAGTCAAGCATTTCAGAATCATCATGTTCTACAGCGTTGGAAGTTTTCTAAGATTTGTCACACTGACCAAAGAGGCAAGAAGGAAGAAGGCCACAAGGAAGCAAACACAGACGTAAACACTGTACATTTTAAAACATGTGGCTTTGCAAATGTTTTATGAGGAAGGAAATGCATTCAGCTGTTTGCCAGGCCTCAAGGATAAACACACTGCGTTGAATGTAAACATCATTTTTGTTTGTGTACAAGCAGCTCCACGGGAGACATTTATTGATACCAGTGTGGATGACGGGCAACTGCACACTCACCATCTTTATGCTAAAACGGAAGGAACAAGACAGGGTCCACCTTCACTGAAGATTTGTTGGAGAAACAATGAAGTCCATCTCAGGCACCTCACTGGCCACCTCTGAGAAAGACGATAAGCTTCGGTTAGTCAGGATCCAGAGAGCAACCTCTGGGACAAGTAAATCATGAATTTACTTTATGACGACCTGTACCATAAAGACAAAACATGAAATTAGTCGCCTTTGTTCTACTTTAATCCTCTTAACCCCCAAACCCATCATGAGGTCAAAGACATGTCCTCAAGAAACAGCAAAGCCTTTCTGAAGGTCCTGTAACTGCTCATCTGCAGCCTGCATTCCATCAGCAACAGTGTTGCTTTCGCAGAGGTGCAGGACTTTATGTTGCAGTGAAGAATGAGCCCACAGTGAGTAATAGGAGCAGAAACCACCCAACTTCTTGGAGTAAAGAACAAAGTAAACTTTGTATTTATTCTTATTTTTATTTCAGGTCCAAAGTGCTGGTGACCTGTCCAGGGTGTCCCCTGCCTTCGCCCGAAGTCGTCTGGGTTAGGCTCAAATTTTACAACTTTTGTATTGGTTTAAGCAGATTTGTATTATTTCAAATGAGTAATTAAGTGTGCCAAGGCATAAGCATTGAAGCACACATGTTGTTCTTGCTTGGGCTTACTCTTATAGATTCCTCCAGCACGATTTTCAAAACAAAAAAATATGAGAAGGAAACGAATATGATGCGAGTACGATACACTACTAAAACTAAAATTAAGTAGGTTAAAAAAAAAAAAAAAAAAGTAATACTGGCAGTGGTTTTTCAAAATAAAATGTACTTATATAAATTGTACCTTATGTATAATTTTAGCAGGACATATTAACTGGCTCAAAACTTCTTCAGACATTTGCTAGTATTTCTTAATACTCTAAGGTTTGATTTAATGGAGTTCCATGTCACGCTGATGTCAGTATGTGAATTTCTGTGGCACATTTCTGTTTAAATAAAGGCAAACACATCTCCTAGAATAAAGCTCTCTCTGTTTGCTCTGGGCCACTTCATTGTTTCAGTCTGCTAGTCATAATCATGGTGCAGATTATAGACACGGACAGAAATCATGAAAAGTTTATGATGGAAGGCTGCCAGTCCCCTCCTGACACAAGCTTTATTGGACGACAGGTGTCCTGGCAATTTAGCAGAGAAAATCACATCAGAGCAAAGCTTGATTTTCTAAGTGGAAAGTACAGGGTGTCGGTTTTTACCTAAAATCCCGTGCTTTTAAAATATTTTGGGGAAATGCTATCCCCATTCAGACCAGACTCCAAATTCGGCATAAAGCAAAACACAACCTAAAGATGTGAAATGTCCACTTTGAAACTTAGCTTCAGAGATTGAATAAAGCTACGCTGGCACAAAACACTAGAATTACCACGTGTGTCTCATATTACCCGCCATACATGTAACACAACCTCCTTTTGTTTCTCATCATCCTCGATCGCTGCGTCCACTGTTCTCGCTTGCATCAGTTTCTGTCACATCAGCCAGATGGAATTTTCAACATTAAAAAGACAACATAATTATTTCTTATAATTTTTTTTGTTTTCTATCACTTTTTTTTTTTTTTTTTGAGAAATGTGATTTGAATTATTTGTTGCTAAGATATTCATCACATTATATAAAGTGGTGAGATGGACAATATCAAATAAATTCTGCTTTTTTTTTTTTTTATCCCCTTCACATTGTAAGTGTTAAATAATTTGGCTGGTTATGCGGCTTCTCAGAGCTGTGTGGGCGTGTACAGATTTCGCTTGATTGATGTGTCACGGATGCCCTTGAAATTCTGCTTTTCTCAATCAGGTTCTCACTATGAGTGATGGAGCCCTAAATTAACACCCATTTTTGTTGGCCAGAGTCAGAACAGTTTTTGTTTATTTCACTTCAGATATTTCTGAAATGATGTTTTTTTTTCTCTCGCTTGTTTAAAATGAAAAACGATGGTCTGTGCATCGAATCGAAATGAGATGACAGCTGACTGTTGAGGTTGTTTACTTAAGTCAGCAGGCCGCCATCAATCACATCTGATCAAACTGTATCGCCGAAACGCGTCTTTTCTTTGTTGTTTGTTTAGTTGTGAATACTTCAAAATTAAAGCCGCATTTTTAGGAATTCAAAGTCTTGTTTTTTGAGCAATCAATTAGTAAACAATCCTTGTACACAAGTAAAATTCAGACCATAAAGAGATCAGATCATGAATCAAATTAGAACTCAGGAGTCAACTTGCGGTAAGAATTCCCAAATATGTGCAAAGTAAATTGTCTTAATCCCTTTTCAGCTATTTATTTTGCAACGTTTGTACGTGAGAAAAATCATCACATGACTTGTAATTCCAACGGTGTCCACTTCACCAAAAACACCATCCAGCGCCGTTGCCCTGGGCGCGACCACCCTGCAGCATCCCACCAGCACATTGGCTGTTTGAGTTTGTCTTTACCCAAGCACTAATCCCTCCTCTGTAGCATTTCTTCCCACTCTGGATCCTCCATGGAATTTCTCTTCAATCAGACAGGAAGCACAATGAGCTTAACTTCTATTTTTTTTCTTCTTCTTCTTTTTTTTTTTTTTCCAAATGAGTGTGATGATTACATATGATTAAATCTGAATCAGGATGAATGATAACCCCTGAGTGATGACACAAGGGAGAGCTTTAGTGCCAAAAGCCTTCTTTCAAAAGAAGAGGCTTTCTCCTTTAAAGCTATTCCAATGTGCAGTTAGCGAATAAGCTCGGGGAGAAGGATAGCCAGATGGCTGCTTGTCATTCGCTGCGAGTCTTTGAGCTTTCAGCTTCGCAAACTTAATAGTGATGCTATGACATTTCAAATTCAAGTGTGTTATAATTGTACACCACCGTTTGACTTTATTTTTGCTAATGACTTATCACAACCTGAGTTAGAAAATCAAAATAATACAAGAAAATCAGCCCACTGTGAATCAAAATACAGTGAATATCATTTGTTTGACTCACAACACTTTTCTATGGCTGGATGATGCTTCAGGATTATCTTTGATCAACTTTTAAAATGTTTTTTTGTCATATGAGCATACACATTAACAGTAGAAACACTGAAAACATGTTAGTCCATTTTAAACTTGCCAACTATTTAGATAAATTAGTTAGATCTGGGGCTGCAAGGTGGTTTGGTGGTTAGCACTGCTGCCTCACAGCAAGACGGTCGCCTGTTCACATCCCAGTGAGGACACCCGGGATCTTTCTGTGTGGAGTTTGCATGGATGGATGGGTGGATGGATGGATGGATGGATGCTTAGGTCTGTTACCTTTTCATCACATGTTCTCAAGTTGTCACTTCAAATTATTTGACATAACTGTAAGTGGAATATCTTACACATTCAGTTGTACGTCTTATCTGACTGTTTAATGAATTAAACACATTTTAAGAACAAACCAAGGGGATTACTGAGCATACTGTATATCTAATTATTTTCTGTGTGACTTTGTATACGTTTGGCATATCCACATAGACTAATATGAGTATCATGCATTTTTATTGTGTTTTTAAACACCCCCTCTCATAAAAATCTAATTTTTAACCATGGTAACGTGTCCATATGGTGTATCAATAACAACATACAAATGTAGACTTCCAGGGTTTTATTGACCAATCCTGTAAACTTTCAAGGTGGGACTTCCTGTATCATTGGTCTTCTTCAGGACAGGTTTGCAGTTTAAACATGCATAGCTCAATATCACCACTGTGTAGCACAGAATGGTTTTACAGTGTTTGTTCGCAGTGAGCTGGTGTGCTCGGGCTGCAGATGAGTGGGTGGAGAAAGACACACATTTGCATACTGTGCAAACGAAAGAAAGCAAGGCTATATCTAAGCCATTTAAAGGTGTGAGGGAATTTTAATGCAAAAAAAAATTTATACTTTTAATGAACATTGAGTTTTTCGCACTTTAAAACTTTAAAACCACTTTAAAAAACCCACATCATGCAGGCCTACTGTAATCAGAAATCAGTGGACAGCAGCTGCAATTATTTATCAATTAATCAATCAACTATCAATCACTATTTTGATAAGCAACTAACTAGTTTAAGTATTTTTTTCAAGAGCAAATAAAGTCAACAATCTGTCTATTTCCTGTTTTTTTCCTCCTCTGTGGCAGTAAACAGAATTTCTTTGGGTTGTGGACTAAACAATAGAATTGAAGACATCATCTCAGAAGTGGAAACACTGATCGACTTTTTCAACAATTTTCTGACGAGTCCAAACAACTAATCGATGAATTGAGGTAATAATTAACGGATTAATTGCGAATGAGCATAACCATTACTTGCAGCTCTAATGGACGTTATTTTAGCGCCTGTCATGTTTAACAGCTGCTCTGTATGTATGCTTGAAGTATTCAGTCTACAGCACTGCTATCAGTCGCTCTCTGCCACATTGTTTCTGAAGCTTTTCAGCCTTTATTCGGTTCTTCCTGACTGAGCCTGTCTTTTCACGGTTGACTCTAGAGCTGTATTTTACCCAGGGAGAAACTGTTTGTACCACAGCATGCTCTGCCTCCTGAGTCTGATTACGGTACCAGACCTTGGACAAATTGAGATGTCTAATACTTTTCCTGCTAAACTCATGAAAATTTGAGTGTCACTGCTCATGCATATCTTGAAGACCCCCTAAGGTGGAAATAAGGTTATTGTTTTTTCCCCTTTACCTGAAAGACATATTAAGCGTGAAATAAGCAGTCAGTGCCACGGCTGACTATTTCCACCTTGAAACTGCAGAGTCCCGATTACAGTCTCAAAAACACAGATTCCGATAGAGGTTTTATACATAACAAACATAAGGAACCAATTCTGTCAGCTTGCAGGATGGGACTTTCCATATCATGCTTTAGAATTATGATTATTAGTCGATAACCTGCAGAGCCAATATTTCCAGTCAACACAGCATTTATTACAAATTTTTAGAAACACTTTAATTCCATCCATCCATCCATCCATTATCTATACACCGCTTAATCCTCATTAGGGTCGTGGGGGGCTGGAGTCTATCCCAGCTGACTCAGGGTAAAGGCAGGTTCACCTGGACAGGTCACCAGTTTATCACAGGGCCACACTTAGAGACAGACAACCAAATACACTCACATTCACACCTACGGACAATTTAGAATCACCCAGAGAGAACCCACGCTGCACGGGGAGAACATGTAAACTCCACGCAGAAAGACCGGGACGCGAACTGGCGACCTTCTTGCTGTGAGGCAACGGTGTTAACCACCAAGCTACCTTGCAGCCCACACTTTAATTCATTTTATCAAATGTTTTTCTTCCTCATCACTCCACATCTGTTGCATCATGTGAGTCATTTCTGGCTCCAGTCATTGATTGGATGTAGTTTTGGGGGAAAAAAATAAAAATAAAGCAACGGCAGCTGCATCCAACATGTTGGCTGCAACATTAAATAACAGATTAGTCAATTGTTAGCGGCAGCCTTAAATGACACCTGTGTTACAACTTGCCAGTATGTTGCATAGAGTAGTTTTACAGTGTTTGAGTTGTAGGTGAGCTGGAGAGCTCGAGATGCAGTGGATGCAGATAGTTTTGCACATTCGAGAGGAAGCAGCATGTAGAGTTACATCTAAGTCATTTTAAAGCAGGAAGGTATTGCTTTCATGGATAAATAAAAGTCTAAATATGTATCAGGGATGAATTTTTAGCGGTTTAGTGACCAAAGATGTACTGTAAGTGTGTCCAATCAGGTTAAGGGTTCACAGATGAGTTTAAACCACAACCTGAATTTTCAAGCATATCAGTGAAATCAAAAATATATGCATTTTGTTTTTCGGTTTAAAATTAGCGGAACCCAATATTGAGTGCACTTCAGTCCGCCTCTCACATGGGCAGACAAAGAAGAACATCATTTATTTGATTTATTCAGGTGCCCTGGATTTTCAAGAATACATGCTGAACCAAAGCAGTGACTCATTTCATGACAGTAAGAACAGAAGGCAAAGTGAATCATTGTTAAAGCCGCTCTGTAACAAAGAGAAATAAACCATGTGGCGCGTTGTACGGTGAATCAGTAATGCTGCAGGACAAACAGATGGCTTCCACACTGAATTGTTGTCCACTTTGTCCTTAGAGTCTCTACGATCAACTTTTAAGTTGTGTAAAATTCAACACAGATAATATAAGTAGACGATACCGTTATGAAGCCAGACCACACAATCCATCAGTCAGCCTGAGAATGTTTGCTACTATACTTTAAATGATGTCCAAAAAACCAGCACAGGCTCTCAGCGCTGCTCCTGTAAACACCTCTCCCAAACAAACAGATGATGAATTTGGATTCTCCGCATCTTTTGACTTCACCATTTATCAGTCTTATTCTGAACAGAAAAGTGAGTGCTTCCTCCAGCTATCCTCCATTCCCTCCTCTTGCCATTTTGACCTGCCGGTGGAAAAAAAGTATACCGCAAATGGAGTGCTGTAGCTAAAACTAAACACCTGTGTGGTCCACTTAAGCTAGTGATGAATTCTCAGCTGCACGCACTGTTTCCTGCGTTTGGAGGGGGGCGTAAAGATAGACGGGAGGAAAGGATTACAACAATCCTCACGGGTGGAAATATAATAGTATTTCACTATGAGGTAGACAAATGGCATTTGAATTGATGGCCGCAGTCGCAGAATGGCATGAAGAGAATCAACCTTTCAAGACATCAAATGGCCCAGTCACAAATGCTATGACTGCAGTAAAGGAGAAGGATAATCAGCCTGTCCATAGATTACAATTTAACGGCTGAGAAAAACGCTCCCAAGCCGGCCAGAGCACATTCAGCTAACATTACAGAGGACCTTGCAACACCAATAATTTGCACCTTCAATATCCCAAACCCAGTCCCAGGGTTCATACCCTGCGATTGAACTGATTGAAATGATAATAGTTGCCATCAAGGCTAGTCTGACATTTAACACCTACATAATCTGATTCTTTGGACACAACTGCTTTAAGCAGGCTCAATATGTGGAGTTTAAAAAGTGGGTTGTTTCACTCAATTGATATTCAGTTTAATATTTCATTTCAAGGACATCGATGTATAATTGTAGGCTGGACAAAAAAAAAAAAAAAACTCACAAAAATCTGTTAAAATCTATTCAATAATGTAGAAATCAGGCCAAGAGCCTTGTTTAACATTAACCAAGGTTTCAAAGGCTTACATGCTGGAAGGCTGCAATAATGTAGATTACGCTACTGATTTGTTGAGACATTGCAGAAAGATTAGCAAGGACTTTCAATTATGAGGGACAGACCCTGCTGACACCCAGACATGTCCAGCTTTCTAAGTGCCTCTAAGTCCTCCTGTGACCCACCTGTCCGACAGCAGCAGGGAAAGAGCGCGAGTCATTTCTCTGTGTGTTGACCCAAAGAAGACCTTTCACGCTGTCTACATTACAAGCCCACCTCACATATAGTTAATTTGACCTCCGACCACCGGAACTGCAGACGGGTCACAGTGCAATCACAGTCAACCTCGACAGATGTATGTGGTTCCCCAAACACACGGCGTGGCATTCTGGTCCTCACTCCTAAACACTCGCCTAAAGAAACATTCGATAACATCGCAAAACACAAACAACATCACAAACGCTGGCAGTGTGCGGTTTGTAAACGAATTCAAGTTGACTCTTCTTGAAGGTTGTTACCAAACATTCAAATGAGGGAGACTGTATTTACTGAATGAATATGAATTTGTTTGCGAGGGCAAATTAATGTAAATAACACAAGGCTTTCTACGGCACCGAATGTATTCGGCCTGTATATTAGGCACGACAAAAAAAAAAAAAGTCACATCTTGTTAGATTAAAAGTAGAATAAAAAACACTGAGATGCTCAGGGGGGAAACATTTGTATATCTGTTGCAAATCACTACTAAATTATTTGGAACAAGGGAAGCACTGATATGACTTTTTCTCTCCCAGTACTAATTTGAATATTGCAACTTGGGATATTTGCAGACACAGAGCAGAGTACTAATCCATCACCAGGAAAGATAAAGTAATTGATTTATTTATGTAGCATATTTAATACACAATGAGAGCTCAAGGTACTTTATAAACTGAATAATAAACGAAATAAAGTTTTGGACAAACCTGGAGTCTGGCTACAAAGAGTGGACAAACCACACATGAAGATTATTGTTGCTACCTTCTATCAGGCTTTGACTGTCAGGAAGGAGGATAAAACTTACAAATGACTGAACATGAACACACACACACACACACACACACACTCAAAGGAGAGATGTGGACAAAGGGAGCTGTATAGTCTCTATGGAATTACAGGAACTGCAATTTTGTTGGTTTACTCAATCATACCAAGTGCGACTGCTGCAAATATGAAAACACGTTTAAAACATCTTTATGAGAACATCTGGCTGCATGTGGAACTTAAAGCTGGAATTTATGTTTGTAATACACACGGTTTTATCTGCTGACTTACAACTCAGTCCAGCTCAGTTCAGTTGGATGTTAAATCCAAATCACGCAACAGTCAGCTTAACGGTCAACATGTGCCTCCTCACAACAGCAAAAGTAAAGAATAAAAGAGGGAAAAACAAAAATAATAATAATTTTAAAAAATAAATAAAAATGTATATCTCACTTCATGGAATTTCTAGCTTTTTATGTTCGGTTAATATGTTCATATGAATTGGCGGCCTGCCCCGACTGAAACAATGTGACTGAATATTTTAATACCAGTGACAGAGAAATGACGTTGATGATGAATCTCTCACATCACAGCAGACGCCTCATCTGCTTAATCAGGTCAGTATCGCCACAGATTCCAATCCAGTGAATCAGATTGGTGCATCTCTGATGCCTGATGATTAATCCCAACTTTTATAGCGCAGAATAATTGTTTTCTGGATAAAAAAATCATGATTTACTGGAAAGGATTTTCAGTAACACTGTCATAAACCAGCTGAGGAACTTTTACATGAGACCAAATGAAAGCACGCACAGAAATCTCTGGATCTAATCCCTCCATTACAGACAAAAGCTTTTCTTTGTCTAACCATGCAATTTTTTTGTTGAAACATAATTTACAGTAATATGTTTATGAGAAAATTCTCCACTTGGCATGTTAAAAAGTCACACTACTTCCACCGAGGAATCTGTGCCATACAGTTTTAATTATTTGTGGGATTACTCGAGGCCTATTTCTCATCTTATCCAAACTATAATAATAGAAAAGTGTTGGTATAAAAAGAGAGCTTAAGCAGCTTAACCTCTTTTCACTCAGAAAAGATCACCCAGGGACATGAACCATGCAAGACGATTATTTGTGAAAGGACTGAAATGACTATATTGATATGATAGTAGAAGGAATAAAAAAAAAAAAAAAAGACAACACCTTAAATAAATTTTTTTTTTAAAAAGCTGTAGCCCAGATTTATTTTGTAGAGGGTTCTTTGAGGAACTTAAACAATGAATTGCTTCTCTGAACTGTAATAGAAAGTAGCTTGGAGCTCATTCCCTGTAGCAAAGCTCTGAAATGGCTTCTGCAGGAGTTATGATGGTCAATGCAAATTACTGTAGCGGTGATTCATAGGACCCTCCATTGGTGCCCTCTGTGTCGGTTTATGGCCGTTATAAACCATAGCCTCCATCCACCTTAGTGCTGCACACATTATAAGACCCAACCAGATGTGGACTCGAGAAATACCAACGAGAACAAAAAAATAAAGAAATAAATAAATGGAGGCAGTAAAAGATATGAAAGGACGAGCCAAACAGTCTGGGATTAATCAGCCAATCTTGAATGCATTTCCACGAGCATTTGCCGCTCACACAACACCTCTTCCACTGGATGCCTACTTTTCACACCCCTATGTAGAGGACAACAACATGTGATAGAGTGCATATATAGTTCTTATTTGGGTTGAAAAAAACTGAATGCTGTTACAGTGTATTTTCCTACTAGTTGATCTGGAGTAATGCTGTTATTCCGCCACAATACACCGTTGTGGGTGGCACAACAGATTTGTTAACAGTAGGAGAAAAAAACAATTTAAAACAAATGAAATGAAGATGCTGGGAGCTAAATGATTCATGGCATGGGGCTAATGAACCAGCGGTTTTCACCAGCTTAACTATTCATTTTCGTGTAGTTAAAATCGTCAAAATGAAAACAAATACTGAAGACAGAAGCCGGGGAGTCGTGCCAACACACGTGGCAAAGAGCCTATATGAAAACATCTCAGAGTGACACAGCGAGGGAAATAAAGTTCGTTGTACTTTAAGTGGCATAAAAGAAAAAAAAAAAAAAAGCCAAAGCAAAATGTTTCATACGTCTAAATTTGTAAAAATCTCTGTGTGCTCAAGAGCGGACCGAGAGGAAAAATAACATCTTGTTGTTTCAGCTCCTTAGAGGCAGTCATAGTACATTGACCTGGTTTTCTCTGAAACTGTTCATTTGAGTAACCACAGCAGAGAAAAAAAAGTGCTTTGGGCCCTTCAGGCTGTCATGAGCAAAGAATAGCAGGGCAGCAGTTGGCATCAAACCCCTGTTTCTTTAGTTTGTGGTCGCGCTGGAGCACGAAGGCAAGATAATTAACAGTGACAAAAAGCCATCTAAATAAGGAGATGGCATGGAGACTTGTCAGGTTTGAGCTCGCTTGCCTACAGACTCTTCTTCTCTGCAACCACGCTCCTCCCTTGATGAGCCAGTCAAATGAAGCCAACGCCAGAGGCAGCGCAGTGTGAGGTCCTCTGACCGGCGCCAATATAACACATTTAAAATGAGTGAAAAAGAGGCAAATGTCTCAGCTAATTAAAGAGCCGAGTGATGAGAAGTTGCTGCTAGGCACAGGCTACCACAATGAACATAAAAGCAAATGAAGGACTTGGCAGAGGCCGGAACATCCTGCTGTAGAAACCCAGGGAGTACATAAGTTATTCTTCACTGAAAAATATTCTTTTTTTTTTTTTCCCTCAAAAAGGAGCAGACGGATTTAGGCAGAATTTGATCTAGTTTGTGTTCCCATGGCACAAGAAAATTTGCGAAAAATTGTAATTATTCTACTACAGTAAGTCAATTTTGACAGGTTCACAGTACAGAGACAAATGTTTGCAAATGCACAAAGTACTGGCTAAGAGAGGGGCATTCTGACTAAGTTTAGTTATTGCTACAAGATCGGGGGGAAAAAAAAAAGATGAAGAGTCACAACATTAAAACCACCTGCCTATGATTGTGTAAGTTCTCCTTGTGCCACCTACACAAACACTGACCAATCAGCATACAGATGTAGAATATATAGAACCTCTGGGTGAATCCTGTGGTGTCTGGCAATGGGTTGTTGGCAGCAGAGCCTCCGTGGTTCAGATTTGTACCAGTGCATCAACAGGAAGAAAAAAACATGGTTGATCAGATTCGGATATTGGGAGTCTGAAGGTGGGGTCAACAACTTGTCTCCTTTCTTCTGCTGTTACTGAGCAGTTGTTGCCTGGAAGTGCTGTTGCCATGGGTGAGTGTGCTTAGTCTGCCACATATTTATATAAATGGTTCGTGTCAAAGTAACATCCACATGAACGCCAAGACCCAAGGACGTTGCATTTTTACAAGATGATAAGAATACACACTTCATCTTTCAGTGGGTTTGATACAAATAATATACGTTTACTCTGTGGGATTTTTTTTCATGTTCTTTTTCAGCACCTATGGTTAGCTATAGCTACATAGTGTACTGATAGGCATTCACACCTGGGATTTGCCCAGAGCAATTACTCTCTGATACAGTTGCCCACAGAGCAGCTCCAATGGAGAAACACAGGACATATAGCCTTCCTCTAGGCTCTAGTGACCACTGGTGTAGGAAAGGAGGCTTCTTGTTCACGTTCCCCAGATGTGCATTCTCAGTTGGTTTACAGCTTCAACATAAAGATCATCTTTTTAACATTCAGGCTACAGCCAACCGCTAATTATCCTCTGACACGGTTGCAACACATACAGTATGTGTCATACAGGCTGCGCCGTATTAGATGTTACAGTGTTCTTCACGTTTCTTAGTTTCAAAGGTCTGTGCTCTTTCTGATGTGTTGAGGGTTAATGCAAGACTATCTAGGTATCTGACAGCTCATCTTCAAAGACTTTTGTCCGCAAGTTGCTCTGCAGGGGGATTTGAACAGCGAGGTCCCCACAGGAGTAAGGCTGCCCTCGGCACATCTCTCATCTCCACACTGGTCTGTATACCTGCAGGCTATATGTCCGACTGGAAGAGTTGATGGGATTCTGGAAACAAACTCGTCAACCACCAGCAAACATGTAATAAATGGAAAGCTTTACCAGCATGCCTGAATAAATGATATACAGTCTTTCCCACATAGGATAAAACTGCTGCCATCAAAGCATTTTGCTTGTTTTGCTGAAACAATAGATGTATTTTAAGTGGGCTGTATACTATTATTCCTTGGTGTATGTTCTATATCCTCAAATTGTGACTACAGCTAAACAAAAAAATGTCTAATTACAGTTCTTGTATCAAAGCTCATCCTAATGAACAGCAGCTTTCTCTGCAGCTTCTGGGGCTACAGAAGCTACTTCCTGTATCGTGATACATAGTTCATTACTTCCCTCTAGAGCCTTGTGTTTGTCTACAAGGAACTCCTGACTGATGCCACAGCCCCAAATGTCTGATAACCATGGTGATGGCTTGCCCTTGCTCACATCCTCATTAGGAAAGTACAGGACAAGGAGTAAGTTGGGTAAACAAGCTGAACCCATTCCATTAATGGCTGCGGGCTCCCCTGCCACAGCACCATTAATTATCTGGTCTTACAGAGAGATTAGACGAGAGAAAACAACAAGTCATGTGCCAGCATCTCCACTGCCTGGAGGTCTGCTGACTTTTTAATTAGATAGACATTCCTCATGAAGGCACAACATGACCAAACTTCTTCAGTCGTTCCTTTGTGTAATTATTATTGTTCTAAAAAGGTGTCAAAACTCTGCTACAGTGGGGGAAATTACTGCATTTAACAGAACTGAGTTTACCATTTGTGGGACGGGGAGTGCAATGCATGAGATTATTTTGAGTCCAGTGAAGCTAAAACTTGGTTGTGAAATGTCATAAACAAAAACATGATTCCCTCCAGAAATGTTGTTGTGAACAGAACCTGAAGGAGGAAGTGCCCGCCATCTACCAAGAGCTAATTTGAAAACCACATCAGCAAAGAGCTGCGACTCAGAATACTGCAGACTTTAAAAAATAAAAATAATAGTAATAATAATAAATGTGCATCACTCAGAATCAAGGAGATTTGATGGAAAACCAAGTCACTTAATTAACACACTCACTAGTCATGTATTAATACTGTTCAAGACTTTTATGTTGCCATACGTAGAAGGTCTTTCGTGGTCCATTGGAATATGTGCAAAATATTTGTTGGTATTCATTACAGACTTTTATACGATGTTGAATAAATTTTCTGATGAGTTGACATATTTTTGGTTCCAAATGCATGACAAATGTCCCTCTTTTTATATTTAAAATAAAAATTTTCAAAAATAAAAAAGCAATACCTGTCACCTAAACCAAATGTCCTAGGGTCCAAAAGACCCCAGAAGTCCTGAATAAACAGCACTTTGTGGAAAAAGAAGATATTCGCGAAGCTCTAAACAGTTCAGACCTTAAACACATTAAGGGGGGCCAAGACCATCACAACACAGTAGAGAGCAAACGTACACCTAAAAATCAGCAATGAAATGTTTCTGAGAACTCATAAAGGCAAGATTAAATTCATAAAGAAATGTGACGACAATGGGACACAAACGTAGCATGTGTATGTAGAGGTCTGCTGCCACAACTGAAATATAAATTCATTGATATATTTACTGATTTGCTTTTTAATTGGATTGTCGGATATTGTTTTCCACAGGGTCATGTGGGACTTCAGTAGATCAGGCTTTTTTCGGTGCATCCTACCCATGCTCCATCAGATTGGGATATGGGGAGTTTGGAGGCCGGGTCACCACTTTAAGCTTTAGTTGCATTCTTCAAGCAGTTCCTGAGCAGCTTCTGTAGTGGGGCAGGGTGCATTGTTCTGCTATGGAAGGCAGCTGCCACCACAGATTGCCATGGAAAGGTGTGCTTAGACTGCAGCAATGTTTATGTGGGTGGTATGTGTCAAAGTTTCATCCGCAGAAATGCAAGGACTCAATGTTTGCATTGTAACAAGATGACCAGTGTTATTCATTTCACATGTTAGTGGCTTTAATGTTGCAGCTGATTGGTGTTAGTTGGTTTTCATCTTTTTTTCCTTCTGTGGTCAATAATGTCTAACTTATTCAGGCACAACATTACAATTTCCTTTCTTATTAAATGTTTAGAAACAAATAAGCTTTTCTATTTGATCTTGTTTGTAGGATCCCTTCATCAACAGTTCTGCAGGAGATTGCTGTTGTACCAACTTCAAATCACAATGTAAATGTCCAGTATACTACATAGTGTGTGCTGTTCTTTTTAATTTGTTATTATTCCTGAAGTCACTTAGTAATATGATGTAATGTTGTATGAATTATCTGTCAAAAGTGGGGGGAGGGGGATGACATTTTCTTTTTGTGTCATGGATAAAGTTCTTTGCCATTCCTCATCATTTTAACTATTGAAATACGGAGCATAATTACATTAAATAATTATTAACACAAATTCAAACATTTAAAAATGATGAAGCTCTCAACCAGTTTGTCAGCTCTGGCATCCAAGCAGACGGTGGCATGTTTCCAATTTGGCAAACATTTTTCAACAAAGTAGCCTGAGTAAATTAGTCACATGCGTGTTTTTCTGTCAAGATTTTGAAAAAATAAATGAATATTACTGTAAATACACGTGTCTTACAAAAACACTACAAAAGTGGAAAACAGGTCTGCAGTCGTGCTAAATGGGCCCGAGGACAGAAATCTCTAGATACTGCAGACAGTGTAAATGGAAAGGGTTATCGCTGCCTTTAGGGCACATTGCCACAGCATTAAGGCGCAGTAGGTACACTCTCAATTGATATGATAGAGTGTCATCACATTGAGGCTGTGAAAAGATCTTCAAAGACATCTCATCTTTCTTCAGGGCAGCAAAGAAGGTAATATGAGCGTAACACTGTGCTACATCAATCAGTGTCAGAAATTCTATGAAATATTTTCAGCGATTTTAATAAGCAACCGAAAATGTCCTTCTTTATTGATATCCACAATCAATGAGAGCAGCGTGCTATTTGTTAGAAGCCCTCTTTTACAGCCAAAGTGGGCAAATGACCTGGAAACACAGCAAACATTTATTATATCAGTGAAATAATAAATCATTGTGGTTCTGCTGGTCTCTCAGCACCGCTGCTCTAGAGGCACTCCTCCTTATTATGAACCCGTTCAATTGTTCCTCTCCCTTTTGGACCTTTGTTCCTTTGTAGTTTCATTTTTAATGGAAAGTGTATGTACAGATCGGGTTTAATCTGTATTTCTGATTTGTTTTTCCTTCTTTGCAATAATGCTGAAGTTTAAGTGCATCCTTTTTAAATGCAGTTTGACAAGCAGTTGATAAATGGACAGAGTTGTGCAGGACTGGTGGCTCAAGGGTTTACTTTATGAAAACAGGCTGATCTCTAAACAATCAACTGCTAAATTGTTTGATGCCTCAAAACACAGCCTGTACTTCTTGATCCATGTAATTGTAACTTTAAAGGAATAGTTTGCGGAACACATACAGTATATTTGGATTATAGGTGGCAGTGTCAGAGATGTTTGAAAAGGAAAACTTTGACATTCTGGGAAATACATTTGTTAACTCTTTGGAGGGGAAGAGATGCATTAAAAGATGAATTTAAGGTGTGTGCAGAAAGTGTGAATCTACAGCCAGCAGTTTTCTAGCTTAACAAAACACTAGATATGGAGATACAGCTATTAAGTGTCTGTCTTTTCAGTTAATGCTCAAGGAAAGTGAAAGTGTATTTCCCAAACTGCTGCACTATTCCTTTAAGTATCTATTGGACTAGCAAGGAAAATCAGGAGCTGTGACGCTGCCAGCTATTGACTAAATCCTTTATACATCCCACACCGCCTTTTTTCCATCCTCCTCCTCCGCCCTATATTAAGACGGCTTAAACGGAGAGAAAAGTATTCAGAGTCCATCATTTACCAAATCAGAAAACGACAAACATTTAATATCGCTGTGGGTGATTGATGTGAAGTTGTCGCAACCTCAGCAGCCAGCTTTAAAATACAGCTATTATAGCATTCACAAAGGCATATGGCAAGCTGAAGGTCATCTGCAGGGTGGCACGTGCGTGTGTGTGTGTGTGTGTGTGTGTGTGTGTGTGTGTGTGTGTGTGTGTGTGTGTGTGCGTTGAACAGTGCGCTAATTGAACGTAAGGAGCTGTATGAATACTGATGAACCACAGGGAGTAACAGATGTGAGGCTTCAATATTCGCTGCAATATTAAGTTGAGAGTGAAAATGTGTGTGAATTGGTGAGCAGGGCTCTGTCTCGTCCCACTGACAATTGGGCTCAGTCGTTTTCATTCTTCCTCTTTCTTTTCCTCTCTCGCTCTTCCTCTGTCTCACTCACAGCAGTGGGCTTTATGTTTCTACATAAAGAAAATGAATCTTCTCATTTTGTTCAAACTCCCAAACGAATTGGACATTTATGCCCGTGTATCTGAAAGAAGGCACTGCGGACCACAGCCTTTTCACATGCAGCAGATCTATACACGTGCAGGTAATGATTATTTTGCAGGGCTCTATTGTGCGCTACACTTTGGAGGGTCTCCTGCATTGACAACCATGCGGTCATACAACGGAAGTGTGGGTACAGATGGATAGCTTGTATATGTAAGAGCCCTAAAGATATTCCCACGTAGCAGATGCTGTGCAGAGATAAGAGCAGAGTTTCACTAATGAGCACTTTGATGTTAAGGCAAGGGACAGCATTACATGATCAGGCTGAACTGAAACAATCTGCAGCTTTAAATATTTTATTGTCTGAGCATAAGTGTGTGGGGCCATAGCAGCACTTTCAACTCATCCAATTATGTTTGTACTATATATTATGTTTACGTCAGATTAGCCACAGGGATTGTCTGATTTTACAATAAGGAACCAAAAGGTGTCATACAAAATAGTCATCAAATTGATCAGGGTCGCAGGGGGGTAGTGTATCCCAGCTGACTTAAGGCGAAGGCAGGGGACACCCTGGACAGGTCGCCAGTCTATCACAGGGTTACACTTAGAGACAGACAACCAAGCACACTCACATTCACACCTACGGACAATTTAGAATCATCGATTAACCTCAGCATGTTTTTGGACTGTGTGGGAGGAAGCTGGAGAACCCGGATAGAACCCACGCAGCACGGGGTGTCATGTCTGTCAAGTTTCTGTTTGGTGTGCACATTTTATGTCTTGTCTTTCCTGTTTTATTTTGAAATCACTAACCGGTTGTCTCTGTCCTAGATTTACTTCCTGCATCCGTCTTGTAACACCTGCTCCCTGATGGCTTTCCCTCACCTGTTTCCCATCTCCCCTCATTACCTCGTGTATGTTACCTTGTGTGTCTCACAGTCTCATTCCCAGTTCGTTGCACTTTCACAGTCTTCATACCAGCGTTGTTCATAGTCATAGTCATAGCCTGCTTCGCAACAACCTCACTTCTGTTTTTGGATCTTGCCTCTCGTTTTTTGGATACCTCTGCCTGTTTTGACTGACCTTCTGTGTACCGAACCCTGACTAGTAATAAACCTGCCTTTTTGCCTGAACCCTGTCTGTGTCGAGCATTTGTGTCCACCTGTTCTGATCTGTGTGAGTTCTTGACACGGGGAGCAAGCTCCACACAGAAAGATCCTGGGTGTCCTCACCGGGACGCGAACCGGCAACCTTCATGCTGCGAGGCAACGATGCTAACCAACGAGCCGCCTTGCAGCCCCATCGTTAGAATTTTTTAAAAGTTATTAAAGAAAAGGCTTTGACAAGACCAAATAGACCACAAAAGATTACAGATGTTGCAGCTAAAGAGGAACACAACCCATTTTTTTTAAAGTGGCGGAAAAGTACCATTCTACTGTGCTTAGTTTTGGACAGACACTGTGTGGACAACACACTGCTGTCTGTCTGAACCATGTCATTCATTTTTACTGTGCATAGTTGTGTAGCTTTAACTCTGGCAAAACTTTATATATATTGGACAAAACAAAGTAATAATTTTATTTTCTGGCTCATGCAAGCGTTTTACTTTTACACAGGGAGTGTTCATTTTAATTGTTTCAATTTCCCCATATATAGGAGTTTTAATGAGAGTATATAAAGGTTTTAAGGTGTATTTGAATGTTTGGTAGCAAAACACCTAAAAGTTTTCTTATCTTAGTTTTGTTTTGCTGTGTCAAATTAAAAATGTCTAATTTCATCACGTTCAAAATGATATAAGACTATGCCTAATGCACAATTTTAAAATCTTGATATAATGTAGAAAACTAAGTAATGCAAAAACAGGCAAATGCTCTGAGGGCTCTAAGGGCATGCACTCAGTGCTGTTACAGTACAAAACTGATAAAGAAAACTACGCATGCAGAGATTAGTATGGATGAGGAGATTGTTTGACTCTGTTTATGGAGGCAAAATGCTTTTGCTTGGAGTGCAAATCCCTCTGGAGGGAGCGATTTGGTTGCCGCTTGTATCTTGCTGCATTTGCATTGACTTCGACAGTCCATCCGATCAGACAGTCCTGTGCACACCTACAGTGACATCACCCCTTCCATATCTGCCAGCGGCAACAGCAGATATCATTCACGACCCCATCAGTAACAAAACTCCTACACTCACATTCTGTTTTGTCTTTAATAAATCAGCCCAGTAACACCCACATATTCCTGTGGCCTTCAGAAAGGGAATTTATCATTCAGCTGTTGACCAAATCTGGCACACCCCAAGCTGTGCTGGCAACAGTGGGGGAGGTTACACACATACTGTTGATTTATTGGCATGATATACTGGACATAGCAAAATAAAATATGTTCCACAGGACACAAGCCATTTATCTTGGAGCTGTCACAAACCAATCTTCACCACAAGGACAAGCAGAAATTGAAGAAGGGAAAACACAGTAACAAGTTGACCAAGTAAGCAAAGCAGTGGCCTCAAGGTCTCACTACCCTGAAGCATACAGGTATCCTAAACAGAAACTGCTGAATCCAGCTGCTGTCCAAGTAGTTTACAAAAGATGTTCTTGAAAGAAATGTCAGACTGACATCTGGCAAACGGAGGCAGCAAAGACTTGATGGCTCACAGATCTCCAGTAGCAACGATCTCACTGTAATCTAATACTTTAATGAGACGTTTGTAGATTTCATTAGGCCAAGTGGATGGCATGATGTCGGGGTTTGGACGCTCATGTTGCCGGGAGGCGAGCCACGGTGCTCAGTCCAGAGTTCAGACAGACTTAAGCCAATTCGTCAGGAGAAAAGGAACAGATTTCAGCTAAGCATATGGAATCTCAGCGGGGGCTCAAATAAAGTCGGCCGCTGGTATTGCCCTCTGTACCTGCAGAAAACAATTAATCCTCATTCCTCCCTGCCTCGGCGCCTCTCGTTTGAGCCAGTGTCAGCAGCACAGGGAGACAAAGGATCAGAAAGAAAATCTGAAAAGATTCAGCTGGACTCTATTTCTCACATCCAGGCATTTTCTTCTCCTGTGACCCAGGAGAAGCAGTTCTCTGGCAGCAAGAACATACTGCTCATTCTGCCATAATAAAGAGCACAAGACAGAGATGGAGTGAGAGAAGGGTCATCTCATACTGTGCCATGCCATATGTTCTGACCCCTCCATTGAGTTCAGATGGCCTCGGGTTTTATGAAGTACAAAAACTCTGTGGATGACATTCCTCTTGATGTCTTTCATCTCTCCAGCTCAGCCTTTGTCAATGGACTGAGCCTGTTGTTTCAGTGCTATAAGAGGGAAATGACTCATAACGTCCTGTGGCAGATTTGCAATTTGATCCAAACAAATGAGTCAATTAATGCAGTTTTGAATGCACTTCCATATAAGAGGATCTAGTAAAGCACATCAGGAATTATTTAGCCTGGTCTTCATTTAGGACAATGAGTCAAAGGTTTAATTGTCTTCAAAAGCATGTATCATTCTAGTCGATGATGCAGGGCTTAGTTCTTTGGAGCCGAGTGGTATCACACTGACTCATTGCTCACCAGCAGTTTTTGTTCAGTAAAAGCTCCACAAAAAGGTAAGAGAAGAATGCTGATGCTCCCCTGGTGCTCTCTCCTGTGCCAGTTCCACGCTACCTACAAACTACCTCTGACAAACTGCCCAACAGTCCCTGAAATATTGCCCATAAAGCCCAATGCCACTATAAAGCTGGAGCTGTCAGCTGATTTGTGAATCCAATTACCTTCCTTTCTGTAATGGTTGTGTTCAGTGCAATGATGTAAGTCAGCTGCTGCTGGCATCTGTCAACAAAGATTCAGCTTTCACTGAAAATGATATGCAGCAACCAGGACAGATAACCTAAACATTCACTTTACAATGGCACGGTAAAGGTGCAGCACATTACCACATCAAATACAGATACAGATCACGAGCAGGTCAAAGTTTTCAGTGTCTTGTGAACTATCAAAAAAATTACAGTACTCTATGGATGTACAGACATTCGTCATTGCCAGAGGATAACGCCTGCTGACATTTGAGATGCCTTTTTTGTTAGCACCGCCACAAAATTTCCATTTGTGGAATTCTTTAGTGAATTCTTTAGTTTTCTTACGATTACGCAACCCAGTCTCCCAAAGAGTACATTCCAATACAACTCAACTCCATTCTCACTTACTGCTTCAGAGAATTATTTTTTTTTTCCTGCCACATTGCTTTACTGTCACTCCTTTTCAGCTGACCAACCCTGTACTAAACAAGCCTCATCATCCAATTAGCCCAGAAAATTAAGGGGACAAGCTTCAGTTGTGTTGATAACGGAACACATTTTAGCTCAAATCATTATATTTTTCGAAACCTAGCCGTGTACTTTTGGTGCCTAAACTTAACCAAGTTCCCAAAAAGTAGTTATTGTTGTGAAAGTGTCAACTGAAGCATGACACTCTTCGAAACCAAACTGTGTGAATTCTGTGCCTAAATCTAACCAAACAGTAAGTGAAAACTACAAGAAAATGAGAAACAAAAGTAAATCTAGCAGGAAAAGCCTTTCCTACTACATCACAGGTGAGAAAATAAATAGGTTTCAGAACCAACTTGAATTTCTTTCAAAACGTAAATGAGAATTCAGTTTAGTTGTATTGGGACTTTTTTTTTTTTTTTTGAATTGGGTTGCATCATCAAAAAGTTGTCCAATACTTGATTTATGACTACATACCTGCAACATTAACACCATTCTCATTACCTGTATTTTGAATTTAGCACGAACTGAAAAAGGTTACCATGCCAACATGCTAAATTCAGAGTGCAAACACAAACATTACACCTTCACTGTCACTGCCAGTATCTAAGGGTGCTAAAGTTAGCGTCTAGCTTCACTAGCACGGCGCCAATCAGAGCCACAGAGAGCTTATATCATAGTCGTTCATATGTCTTTGACAAGGACATCGAAGAGAATCTACTGACTTCTTTTTTAATTATACAGCTCTTTCAAAATGAATGTGGTAATGTATTCATGTTATATAACAACACCAAGCACCTATATTAAAAGATCACTAACGCATTCACACCTTCCTGCGTTTATGCGCCGAGGTGCACTAATGTATGCAATCAGCTTGGCATGTGACAGTACGGTAAAAATCAGCAGCACAGAAAATGGTGAGATGAGCGTTTGCTGACAGCACTGTGGGAGTGCAAACTGAAGGTACACAACAGTTGGCATCAGTTGACATCTGAGAGAGAGACAGGTTGCTGACAGGGAGATTATCTCCAGTGTAGCTGCAGCGCAGTGGGAGCTGTCCGCTGCAGCTGCGACGATCCTTAGGGAGCGCGGACAAGGTCTGCTCCCAGAGACATTTACAGACATGCTGAAAATTAGGGAGCAAATTGTATTCTCGTATGCCACTCACTAAAAGACAAAGAGGTGAGCATATCCATCAAAAGGCCCGGTGATGTGATATGCAGGAATACAACCATGATGACTCAGGTCCCATGAGTATCTGTCACCTGCAGGAGGCCATGGTCAGACGTGTTTGATGCTAAATGCTCAATGTGGTGAAATAAAAGACTGAGTGTATGAAGGAGGGGAGGTGGGACAAAGGCAAGGGAAGGACAGACTCCTACTGAGTGTGTGTCATTGTTAGTTTTCCTTCTGCCTTGTGTTGTCAACAGTTTTATTCCTGCCGCTGGGTGATGTGAGATGGATTATTTTTAGCTCCACTTCAGTCAGTTATAATCCATCTAATTAAATCCTTTTCCAATATAAGAAACTGTGTGCAGTATTTTTTTTATTTAATCAAAGTTTGCCTTATTAGAATTAAACACTGAAAAGAAACCTTGACATCAGGGCTTTGATGTGCTGTTTTCTTACTTTCTTCTTTTTTAGTAAAAGGTCTTGCCAAAAGGCCAAGTGGACTGAAACATTGACAGTTTCTGCACATGCAGTAAAATAGTAATTTTATTTTATCACACTGTTTTTATATCCTCAGGCGCAAAAATAAAATAATCGGGGTGGGGTGGGGGTGGGGGGTACCTGAGGGGATCTGGGGGGATCTGAACTATTTGAGACCTGAAGCCTGCAGCCTAAAGAGGGATTCAGATTGGGTTGACCCAGGTGGAGGTCTCCTCAGCTCATAGACGAGGCCAAATCAATGAGGGGTGCAGTGAAATGCAGACAGCAAACCCCACCGGGAAGGTGTTTGGATGCAGAGCCACGGGCAGAGGAGGGATGTGAATGTAGATGAGAATTCATATGGTGAGAAGGCTGCAAGGACTCACATAAGCATGAGAGGTGAATAAATGAGCCCTGACAGGAACCATAGGAGCTGATGTCTTTTACTGGATTCTTGTATCTGCCATCTTTCTGTTCTAATTCTTTTTTCTTTAAAAAGACGTTAGGTAACAGCATCCCAGAGAAAGATACCATCTTTAGAAGGCTGGCATACATATGATGTAGGCCTCCTCGGTGCACGTTGAACCCAGGTTGATGCCACTCATGAGACAGCTGTCATTCTGCTTCTTACTGTTAACAGAGACTGCAGTCTTCGGTGTAGTTCTGCATATGGGGTTGACTGGTTTTCTCAATTATCAGAGCCAATATTCAGCATTTATTTCAATTATGGATATGGAATTTAAAATAACAATAATAATAATAATAATAATTGATTTCCAATTTAAAAAAAAAAAAGTCAATCTAAAAATGTGCTTTTTTGGCTCTAATGCAGCCTCTTTCTATCTGTAGTGACCACTCTGTGATCTGGAGCACTGTCCTAGATACAGCACTATCAGACTGGTTGTGCATTACAAGTAACAGCCATTTAGGTTGAAGGTTAAAAGTTATTTTATTTAAATCCACATGAAACATTAGTAAAATAGAGCATGTCATCAAAGTTTTGTGTTGAAGTTTGAAGTAATCTAAGTTTTGACATGAAAATTTTTTAATTTTTACTGCACACTAAATGATCTCTTTATAAAAGTCATTCAGTAAAGTTTAACTTATTTTCCTGTTAGTTACATCCATCCATCCATCCGTCATCTATACACCGCTTAATCCTCACGAGGGTTGCGGGGGGGCTGGAGTCTATCCCAGTCGACTTAGGGCGAAGGCAGGGGACACCCTGGACAGGTCTATCACAGGGCTACACTTAGAGACAGACCTGTTAGTTACAGTGAAAACCAATTGGCAGATTTGTTCTCTATATCAGTTCCAATTAATATTATTGATCGGTATTGGCCCTGAAACAACACATCATCTGAGTCCATACACACACTGACCAGCTACTGTGTTAAAACCCCTGACAGGTCAAGTGAACAGTCTCGTCCAAGGCCTCGACTTGGCCTCAAAGCTCCCCAAATCCCAGCAAGATGGAGCACCCATTGTATGATACCACAGGACACCCACAGAGGATCTATCAGAGCTGTTTTAGCGACATAAGGAGGACATAATATTAGAAAGGTGGTTTTAATGTTGTACACTTTTCAGTATGTCTGTGAATGTTTTACATTTCGTGTTAAACCCACTAAACTGTCGGAGTGAATGAAGTATCGTATTAGCGCAAAAGGCCGCCTGTCAATTTTAATATTATTTCGAAATTCACTGCCTGAATAAAATACCAACAGATGGCCTGTAAATGCAAAGTGTCCTGTCTAGATGTATACTGTAGGGAGGGACTCAGTCAAAGAGGTGTGACACATTAAAGTCTTTTCCAAGTTTCCATAAGTAGAAAACCACTTCTAACTGTACTTCAGGTCTTAATAATCACGAGCTTCACACACATTTTATCCGGTTGAGTCTGTAGCGATTCGCAATAAGTTTCTAGGAAGCTGTGTGATCAGAGGCTGTCACCACCAATATCCTGGGGGAAACTCTAGATAAGTGTTGGAGACCTGAGGGAAACAGACTGCAGCATGTGTAACACTAGGAATTATCATAAACAGAGATAAAGAAGTAAGCAAATACACTAAATACAAAACACACAAGATTACCACTAAAGCAAACAACTGAAAAATTCACCAACCCTTCATTTTGGGAGTTTGTTTTGCCTGACGGGCAACAAAACACAAAGACAATGTGATTTATTGAAACAGCAATGAATGTAAAACAATTACACAGACGGGGGGAATTTTGACTTGATTTTTGCTGCCATGGAAAAAGAAAGTCTGAGCAAGTGAGGAACCGACACACTGCTGACTTCAAGGTGCATTTTACGGGTCAGAAACAGACAGAGCAATACATTAACAACTCGAATGAAAGCTGTTTTGCTTTCCTCTTGAAATGTTACACCAGTGATGTATCACTTCCTTGTAAATGCTGACCACAATCCATTCCACAAGAAGACTTAAAAAAAAAAGCAACTGAACAAATTTTGGTCAGTAAATGTGCTGAATGTACAAAAATGCACAGAGTTATCCAAACAGCAGAAGTCTGACTCCGACCAGGCGGACTGCAGTAAACACTCAGGTACAGGGCTTCTTTTGAGCTATCACAGTGCATCCTTTATGGCAGATCTAAAAAGAAATATGAGATAGAGCTTCTTCTGTGCTTTTGAAGGGGGTCTGCACAGTGGGGGTCTGTCAGGTGAGAATGTTTACAACAAACACAGCAAAAAATCAAACATGTGATTCCCAGAAAAGGCCTCTGGGGTAAATGGAAAGTTACTAAGCTGCCGTGAGGTCCCTTCATATTTCAGTAATTCTAAAATAAATCAAGCTCCTAATCTGAGGGGGGCTCTGATTCCACAAACAAGCCTTCCATGGTGATTTGACTTCCACTCTAGTTCACTGAAGCGTATAGGGATGTTCTTCATTCAGTGCCAGACTGCCCCTGCGGACAAGAAAAACCCAGTGTCCAGAGTATTTTACTTATACTACTGATATTGTGTTTGGCTCAAAAGTCTTCATCCTCTCCTTCACCATTAGGCTTTGTTTTTTTGGTGCTTTAGTTATTTTTGTGTCATGTATGTGTTGATGTCCCTGTTCATCTTTAAGCTGCCAACAGCGCCCCTCAAGGCATCCTGTGCCTATTAAGCTGGAGACATGGCTGCTTTTCAGACAAGCAATCTCGGTGGATGCTTCTTTTTTACTCGGCCAAACCACTGAACCGCAACCTCATGTTCCAATATTGTCCCTACTGGGGAAAGTGTTCAACATATCAATGCCTGAAGAAAATGGGATTTTACACCATCATCAGCAGATCTATGGATATGCAGGCTTGGGGCTGACTGATTTCAACTAGTGTCCAATAATTATATTTCATTAAACTATGTGTATTGGGAATATATTTTACTTATACTGCATCAATAAATAATCAGACCGCAACATGTTGTGCACGAAATAAAGTCAAATCCGACGAAAAAGACGTATTTAAAACAAACAGCAGCAGCTCTATGGCTGTTCAATACCTACATGTGCATGATAAAACATTTTAACAAGCAGTCACACACACCAAAAGAAATACAGCCCTCATGTGTAATAACACTACACTGTTGAGGATTCCTCCTCCTGTTTCACCTTGTTAACAACATACTAAACTAAAGTTATGTAATTAGTGCCATTTTATTTCGATAGCATAAAATGTGGAACTCTATCATCCTTCATCTCCATCTGTTCAATCTGAACCAACTTCAACCTTCATAACAGCTGATGTGCCAAAGGGCCAGCAGAAGGACGGACTGCCTTTATCAGGCCAATATTTTAGAAACGATGTACAAACTCTCGATGGCTCAATGAGAAATATAATGCATGAAAACAGCATTTTTATATATTGACTCAATTGTTTTCTTTGAGCACTTTGTAAAACTTGACAGATGATTACTGATATAGTTCACTAGTTCTGAAAGTGTATATTTTTTGTATTTCAAATCGCTGTGTGTTGCATTTTATTTAAAATCCTGGCAGCAGTAAAGCAAACACCTGTGAGTGGATGGGAGCCACTCACGTTTGTATATTGTGTTTGAATTTTGAGTATAATATTTACAGATTTACGATGAACTACTCCCTTGAAAGGAATTTTATAAAGTATTCAGCTGGCTGATATGGAGGTGTGTGCACTGGTTGTTCTGCAAGCCCATGTAAACTACACTTACCCATAAGATCCTATATAAAGAGGTTTACATGCATCTTTGGAAAACCAGAATCCCTCATCAGCTCAAGCAGCAAGTCTGCAGAAATAGGTAGTAATATCCTTGGAGTGTGGATTGCCCAGTGGAACCCTTTAACCCAATATGTGCTTATGCAAAGAAAGAAATAAAATAGAACTTCTACTATTGTGTCACAAAAGTTTTGAAGTGGAAATTGGTTACGCTATTGGCCTCAAAAGAACTGGTCTGGCCATACTCAGAAATGTACAGTTCAAGGTAGCTGCTAGTGGCCACATATTCCCACATCTTGCATGCTGCAGTCTTGTTACAATGTGCAGCAGCAGCAGCAGTGGACACATTCTGATGTACTGTGCTTCATCCCTACAGTAATTCATCATAGCCTGTGTTGTGCTATTTCCAATTGCTTATCCTGGCATTGGTGGAAAGAGAAAAATGCCGGAATCACAGTAAAATCTCAGCATCACTTTGTCTCTTGAGAGAGGCCACTGTGCAGTGAAGGCGATAGTCGCACTATACTGCTTACGGTGTCGCTGCTCCACTTCCACCACAACACTTTTTCTGCACCTACTCTCCTCTGAAAGGCAGAAAAACTCGGGGAGGGGCCTGTTCCTACATTTTAGTTCAGGTGTTGACATTTTTAAAACAGGAGGCCCGATGTTTCACTGGACTCCAACAGTCTTGTGTTCAGTCCAGCCAAGGCTCGGTCCGTCCCTCACTGAGACGCTGAGGCTTGAACTGACAGATGAATCCTGATATTGATGCAGCAGAGTGAGGGCTTCTTTCTCAAGATAATATGTGAAAGGGGAAATTTTAAAAAAAAAATGCTGCTGAGGTCTGTTCCCTGGTGAACAGTCTAATCCACCTTCTTCTCATATTTTCATCTCCACCTTTAATCTGCCAGATGCTTGTTTCCTCTCTTTGTTATCCATCTTCAGTGTGCTATCATAAATTAGCCTTTTCTATTCAATCTTTTCTCCCTGTTTTCAGTCGGATCATTTCCAACCCAACAGCCATTGTTTGTATACACAACATTTACACATGGACAATCCTTCCACAGATTGATTTACCACACAAATCCTGTAACTGAACTGATACCAGCTACATAATACTGATTGCCCAGCTTTGTGAACCCCACAAAAGGTCAGAAAGCTGAAAAATCAAACCTCCCCAAATGGAGTTACTGGCAAGCACAGGCATCTAAACATCAGTGGCAAGCCAAAACAACAGCTATTACCTTATAAAGGTGAGCCACAGGGAGAAACAGCATGAGTGGTGAAACAATGAGACAAACTGAAGATAAAGTTACTGCCCAAACTGTGGAGTAGTTCCTGCACCTGCTGTTGCAGTCCTTAGCTCCCATTTCAATGTTCATTGCATGACACTTTATCTCTGAAGTGATTAAGAACAAACAGCTCCATCAATCAGGTGGTGGAGCCCCAGAGAGGGCCAGAGCTGATCCAAAAGCACCTCCAGGCTGCTGAGGTGTTTTCTGCTGACACTCACAATGTTCCACCACACAGTCCTCTAAAACGCTCTTCAAGTGAACTCACGTTGGTATGGGTGAACTTATCAGCTGAATGTCTCACCTCATCCAACGGGAGCAAATCAGACAGATGCTAATGAACAGACATCAGAGAAAAACAAAGCTAAAGCAGTATTCACTCACTGGAAAATTAAACAAGACTGGGAGCTTGACGGTTTAAAAAAAAACAAAAAAAAAGGCAGATGACAAATGATGGCAGTGTTACATTTCACTGATAAATTCTGCAACATTCTCACCTGCACTTGAATGTGCCTCAAGCACGGCGCTTGTTTTGGGAGGTGAAAATCAGCAAGAAGAAAATAATCATATGTTTTAAATTGATGCTTGCAAATGTTTAGTGAAACAGGCCTCCAAGTAAATTCACATTTTGCTTCACTTCATTAGTCAGTCTGATACTATATTTATATTCGACAGTTTTGTTGGTGAAGACACTGTCTGGTTTTGTGTTGCCTTAACCATACAGTGATGTCTCATCAGCATAATTTTTTAGCTATAACAGAAGCTGCTGAGAGCAGTCACTTTCATCATGACAATCATGACATGCAGATTTACTGTGTTTTACTGAGCTATGTCAGTCTCATCCAACCTTGTGTCACTTTTGTGCTAATATTTCTGTCACCACTTTTTATGGATGCAGCTATGTTTTTGGTTTTCACAATGGGAATTGACGAGGCTGCTTGAAATGATTTGAAAATAGTAAAATTTGTTTTTATGCTGGTTTTGTGATCATGATGTAATAGGTATGAATTACAGCCTTAAAATGACCAAAGAAATGAACAAATAGTAAATTTGAACATTTCTTTCCAACCATGTGGTGTTGCCTCTAATTACAGAGAATATAATGAACTGGGATAACAACAACTGTTGTTATCTGCGAGGCCCCTCTAAGCTATTCATCTGGAAATTTCCCTTTTCATTATTGCTTTCATGATTTACCAGTGTTACTCACTCATTTGATGAATAAGTCATCAGTGTAAATGGGAGGACGTTTCAAATTTCTCGGGAGCCAAAGAATTCCTAGCTTGTGCAAATAAAATATATTGTACCATTTATTGATGCTCCAAAGGACTGTCAAATCAAACTTCACTACAGCAGTTTACTGGAGCATAACGTATTGCATCTATCTACTGTAATGTCTACATATTTGCATCTAATTTCCACTGGGAAACCATGGCAATTGGTAAAGTATAAAGGCTCTCTTCTTTTTCATCACATTTTTGAAACAACTTCAAATGACAGATTGCAAAAAAAAAAAAAAAAAAAAAAAGCTTCCATCTGCTCAACTAGCTTCATGCAAAGCAGAAAATCTCCATTATAATTATGTTCATAATTATTTGCTAAATAATGTACACTTATTGTCATGCTGGCACCTTGTCTGCATATGGCCAGGCAGCGCTCAGATATGTGGCCGAACTCAGACTGTTGGCTCAGAACTGTTGTCCACAGGTAACCTTTTTACACTTATTGGCAGTCAGTAGGTGTCAGCTTCCTTGCTTCCCCTCTGTAGTGATTTTTTTATTTTTTTTTAAGTTGATTATAGCCCATCAAAGCTTTCTGCCACCCTGTTATTTTTATTTCAAAGGACTGCAAGAATACAGGTGTTAGGAACAATGACAAGGGAACGGTTGCCAACTTGCCTACATCAATAACTGAGGATTTCAGTTCATTTAAAAAAAAATAAAAATCCAATTCAGCCCCACCATCTACAGTTAGGTATCACAAGAAACCACTGGTTTTTTTATTTTTTGAAAAAAGGAAGAACTCCACACAGTAAAATATCTGTTCAAATCTTTGAATATACAGTGCACATAAAAAGTATTCACCCCCTTTAGAAGTTTAGTCCTGTTTAACATTTGGCCTTTTTGACAGGAACTTAAAAAAAAACACACTTTCAAGTCAAAAAGCAAGCTGATTTCCACAAAGTAATGTCAAGTACTTAAAACTATTAAACACAAATATAAAGTATAAAAATGTTCACCCCCTTTAGAGTGACTGACTTAATTCTACACAGGTGCAGCCACTTGTTTCAAGAAGTTACACAGTTAGTGAAATGGAGATTATCTGAATGCAATGAATGTATCTCAAGAGATTTTAGTGCTACGGACACCTGTGTCTGGAAGGTCCAGTCACTGGTTAAATTAGTACTTCTGTCTATAACTGCACCATGAAGACCAAAGAATACTCCAAGGAACTCTGTAGAAAGGTTATTGAAAAGCATAAGTCAGGGGATGGATACAAGAAAAAGGTCACTGAATATCCTTTGAAGTAAAGTTAAATCCATCATTAAGAAATAGAGTGAATATGGCAAGTGTAACTCTGCCTAGACGAGGCAGTCCACGAGGCACCAGGGAGGAAGGCCACCAAGACTATGACTCATCAGACGGAGTAATGAGCTTCAGCTGTTGTCTATTCTTCACTCGTCCAACTTTAGGGGAGGATGACAAAGAGAGAGGCACTATTAAAAAAAAGGAAAAAAAAGCTCATATTAAATCAACTACAGTTCACCAGAGGGCATTTTTGGAGACTCTGAAGTCAACTACAAGAAGGTTCTTTGCATTGATGAGACCAAAATTGAGCTGTTTGGCCATCATACTAGATGCTAAGTTTGATGGAAACCAAAAACTGCACATCTGCACAAACACACCATCTCACTGTGAAGCATGGTGGTGGCACCTTTATGCTGTGGGGATGCTTCCTGGCAGCAGGACCTGGAAGACTTGCAAAGGTGGACGGTAAAATGAAGGTATAGGCAAGGACAGCCTGATGCAGTCTGCAGTAGCACTGCAACTTGGTAGAAGATACGACATTGCCCAAAGCATACCAAGCCAAGGTGAATGTTCTGGAGGGGACAAGTTAGAGCCCAGATCGAATTCCAAAAATAAAATGTATTGCTAGACTTACAATGTGCTGCTGTCCCACAGTTCCCCCGTAGTTATGTAAAGATGAATGGGGTAACATTTGTAGTGTACAGATGTGCATCTGCTACATACTGACCTGAAAGGGGTAATACTCATGCAGTCACTTGTTGTCGTTTTATGTTTTTTAATTATGTGACATTATTTTGTGGAAGATTGTTTTTGCTTGACACAGAAAAGTTAAGACTTTTTTTCCCCCAGGAACTACAAAGTATAATACATAGAGGCAGTCAGAGCCTCAGACATCACTGAAATCAGTAGGTACTGACCAGTACGTTGTATTTTCAACATAACAACATGAACATGTACAATAAACCGTGCAAAAGACTGCCTGAAATGTAATAAATGGGAAAACTTATTTAATTTTTAACGCACTCACGCAAACATTTTACCTGTCAAATAGAGCCCTGAATACATGAGCTTGGGAAGGTTCATCACTATTCTATGTTTTCTCCACTTGTACATGATCTCCCAGAGCCTTAGCAATGACTTTGTAACCCTTTCCAGACTGATTAAAGGTCAAGGACTTTGTTTCGCATCTCTTCTTGAATCTCTTTAGAGTATGGCATCATGTGCTGCTTTCTGAGACCCTTCAGTAGACTTCACAACGCCTGACAGGTTCTGTTTAAGTGACATTTACATTCAACAAGCCTGGCAGTGATCATATGTGGGTGTGGCTGGTGAAACTGAACCCAGCTGCCTTATGAATTTGGTCTTTTGGTAGACTGGTAGCGAAAGGCGCAGTTACATTTTCACATTGGGAAAAGTACAGTTGGACAACTTTTTAAATGATGGGGCAATACTTCCTCACAGCGCTGTATGTTTCCTTATGATTACACTCACCACACATAAAGAATTTGGCTAAACAGAAAAAATTAACTCAACAGTTTCTATCAGTCTTTCTGAATTCCAGTGAACTATGTTGAATCAGGAGAAAAAGTCTTTCTTTTAAAATTAATTCTATTTTAAGCTACGAATTACTTACTATAACTAAGTTTTGAAGTTTGAAAGGACATGTAATCCTGAGCTCCAAATAGGAAACAAGTGACATGATGAAACCAATTTAAATAATTCACTACAAACAACTTGAATGTTGTTTTTAACCAATTAGCATGAAAATGTCAGTTTAAATTACACAGTGTTAAGTTGGCGTAAATACCAACATTATGGTGTCAACACAACTCATCAAAACAAGGTTTGCAGCTTAAAATGTTTATCTAGATGAATACATTTCTATTTTTAAGTTGCAACCATATATTTATTGAAGCAGTGGCAACAGGTCCAATTACTTACCTTCAGGTGTCTAATGTGTTGTTTAAATGTGAAATGTTTGAAGTACTTTATATATTTTCAACTGTTTAACTAATGCATTTCATATTTTCATCACAGTAGATTTCCTCAGATTGTGCAAGCCTACAAGGAGCAGCCCATCTGCAAAATTTGCTGGCAGTTTGAACAATGACAGTGCTCGATAGTACCGCTGTCCACTGTGGTGACAGTAATTGTGGTAAGGCGCCATTATGCACCAAAGTCTGATGTAAAAGTGTCTCTGTAACTGAAACAGGAGAATTTCTTGCACTTCCCTTCAAGTTGAAAAGGGAAAAAAGCAATTTTCCAAACAATTGCTTTTGTCGGTGTAACAACAGTACATCAGACTTGCATGAGGTGCTCAAATACAAGTGGGGCATAGTAAAAATTACAAACTCATTTAGTGCCAAACAAGCCATGAATATGCCTTTCTGCCTCAACCAAAATAAACATATTTCACCCATTTTAGCATAAATTCTCATTAAACCGAGGACTCTAATGAGCTCTTTGGGCAAATGTCACAGGGAAAAAAAGGTCTCTATCACGGTCATTTGGAAATAAGACTTAACAAGATAAGAGGAGCTGTTTAGAGATTCAATTAAGCTCCTTGTCAGGTTGCCGACTCAGAAGAGATGATTGTCATTAAACAGATGCAAAAGGGCTCAAACACCATTTATCAAAGCTGCTTTCACATGGATGAAATGCATTATTAAAATTAATCCTCAAGAACCAAATTCGATGATGGCTCTGCTTTTTTCACGAGTCTTTTTATTTCTGAGATATTCCTCAGATACGGCTTTAAATAATTACCCTCTGCCTGCAGGGTAGAACGAGGAGTTGAGGTGAGAGTTACTTTGTGCAGACACAGGAAAAGAAAGTTCAAGCGAGTTACTTTCAATCACGCTTAAATGAAATTAACTGACAAGTAAGACCCTTATGGCAACCATACATCAGACATTTCAGGTGATTTCAGTGTATTACATTTGAAGCCAAGGAAGAAATCTGCCCATTCCCATCATGTGTGGTCAATTGCGAGGACTCTATCTCTCTAACTCTAGCTGTTGTATTATTCATTTTCACAGGCAGTTGACTGGCCAAATGAACCTGTTCCACTGGAGAAAGCTGTGATATCAGAAGGAAAACTAAAGATATCTTGAAAAAGCAGTGGCAATTAGAATTCCCAACACATCTAACAAACTCAGGGGTCTGCTGATATGTACATATAAATGTACAAATATGTAGCTTGACACAGCTACATACAAAATTATGTACTTACTATACTAAATGGACACTTCTAATAATAATCCAGCTTTTACACAACAAAAGTAATGAGTGCTGCAGCCATTTTACATAAACTTATTTCATTCGTTTTGTGCAGGATGAAGAGCAGTATGAAGCAGCTACAGACTACCTCATGGTATTCTACAAATTAAATTTTCTTTATAGCCGCTATACTTCCACCAAGGACAAAGTCCCGTTGGATGCACGTTGTGAAAATCAGGGCATTTGAGGTAAAACTTCAAGTTAAGTTGCACAACCAGGGAGAAAAATCTGAAGTCTGCAGAAGTATGTGCTGCTATGGCTTGCGCTGCTCTCTCCATTGGAAATAATGGCCTTTCTCTGTGCAATTGGTGTGAAATCTCTTAGATGGAGCCCATGTAAACACCATATTCTGATATGTTAGTGTAGATATGCTTGCTCAAAGTGGGTATAACAGCAGGAAGATGCTGTGAATACAAAATGGTTTTCTTTTTCTTCCATAGCGGAATGTTTGGTGCCTGTAGAGACAGTAGCTGGGCCAAAGGTTTATCAAATGCTCAGAAAAAAACAAGCAAATCCATACATTTCTGTCAAATAAGGTACTGCACACTAAGCCTGGGTGATAAAACGGTAGCGATACCCACTATAGATATTTCTTTAATAGCAATGAGAAAATTGAAAGAATATCCATTCAATTCCTTCCTTCCAGATGTGCCATGAAAGCACACAACTCCAAGCATGCTCCCAATGCTCACACAGGCTCAAAGCACAGTTTTGTCACACAGATAATGACAAGGAAGGCAAAGCCTAGGTGTGACAGAAAACTCAGATGTGATGGATTAATGTTGACAAGCCTCCGTCAGTCATTTATTCATACTGCTTATGTAGCATAAAAACAGGGATATTAATGGAGCAGTCCACGTTCCACCCATGGATCTTGATCAAAAGCATCCCTCACTAATTATTGACGAGGCACTGTCTTCCGATGCATCATAGGCGTGATTCTCTACATTTTTAATATTTATCTGCATCTTAAAGCAACTCACTGGAGAGTATCAAAAAGTCAAAGCAAACAATTTGCCAGCATAATTTATTTAGCTTCACTCCTTAGCTCTTGATAACTGCACTGGCAAAACTGTTTGGAGCGCAGTGTGACATAAAGAGAAACTCATAAATAAAGAAAGCCAGCACATGAGTTAACAGCCAGGAGATGCCATGTCTTCCTGGGCCTTCAAGGCTCTGCTGAATGATCCATAACCAGGTTACCACCCAGAGCTGAGCATCTCAGCCTTTCAGCGGCATACCCTTCTGAATCCTCCATTCCCAAACAGTGATCTTGCCAGCGGTGCTAACAGAACGGGAGCTTCCTTTATCTCTGGCTCTTATTTTCACATTTCATTATGCTGACTCTTTTCCCCATAGCCATTGTTACAAGACGCACACTTACTGCCAAACCGTTAGCAAAACTGAGCTTACGTTGCCTCATTTAAAAGGGAGATTTTTTTTCCAAAGCTGACAAATCTCTTCACACTGCGATATCTCACTCTGAATTCAGTTGCGCTTTAATTTAGCCGTAGCGGCGCCATTATCCTGGGGCCACTGAAAACTCAAAACAAAGCAGATATCCAGTAGTTTCTCCCTCGCTCCTTCAATCTCTCCCTCTCTCTCTCTATCTCTCTGTATTTCCGTCAAACCTCTCTGACAGCCCCTCCCTCCTGAAGGCAATCCAACAATGTCTTGCTCATTGATCAGAGAGAGAGTCGGTGCAGTGTGGAGGTAAATGGCTGTCACAGGGAATGATAGACCTTAACTCAACCATGGTTGCTCCTGAGGCCACTCAGCCTCCACTTATAATGATGGATGCAAGGATGTGGCCCATCACATTCTGGAGAGTCAGGAAGAGTTTGTTCCATGGCTAGAGGAGTCAGGAAACATTAACATAAAACATCAGTTTCAGAAATCACTTCGTCTGCTTCCCCCCCAACGTAAACTATAGTGAAGCTAAACCGAGCTTCAGAGCAGACAGCGTTTACTTTAATCTTGAAGAGACATGAGTTGTTTTGTTGTTGCTATTTTTCAAACTAAAACAAAAAGTCAATAATTTTATTTATTTGCAAAAATAAAATGGAGCAATTTTGCAAAGTCATTAATCATCATAACAAAATGTCAAGCACAAAAAGAATCCACTGGTGATGATAGTAAACATGATGTCATTGAGTTTGGAGCAGCTGGTTTGACAACGCCAGCAGTTTTAAAGACGTCTCTACAAGCTCTTGGAACTCCTGATAGGCATTTCGGACAATTTTCTGACTAAACAATTACACAGGCAATCCATCAGTCTAATTTTGTTCTGTTAAAACGTTGTGGGACTTGCAAGAGACGCATCAAAAATAACGGTCAAAATCAAAGCGGTGGAGGCAGATATGCTGACTGCTACGCTTCCCATTATGCAGGCAATAGCATATTTTTGTTCGACGTTTCAGCCTGGTAAATGCTCGTGTCTTTCAAACTCCAAAGCCTCTAAAAAAAACAAGAGGAATGTAATCAGCAGATTAACTGATAATGTCAGGTGATTTAAGATAGTCAGTTTAGTTTCAGGCAGATATTTTTGGCATATTATATTATATTGTGGGTTCTCAACCTTATTATTATGGTTTTTAATTAGGACTTTGAGCCAAGGTGAAGGCTTATCTCTGTCTCAAAGACTCTGAAGATGCTTTAGACTATTATAAGTCCTTGCATGTGAGCAGAGAGCAGCCATCTGTGGTGACTGAAGCAGCTACAAAATGCAGCTGCTTGTATTATAACAGGAACAACAAAGCATGAACACATAACTTCAGTATTGTCCTCCCCCACTGGTTCATCCATTTAAGGCTTCATTTTAACACTTTTTTTTTTTTTTTTCCGGTTTTGAATGAGCCACCTTGTTTAGCAGAACTTTGACACCATTATTTCCAGCACTGAGATCGACCAACCAGATGCTTGAGGATGTTCCACGATCCTGGACACAAATATGAAGGTGACTGAGCCTTCACGGTGGATGCTCCTAATTCCTTGACCAGCTTATGTTTCCATGAAAGAATTGTCCGTAGAAACTTGTATGTCACTGCTAAAGATCCACCTTTTCTCTTTGGCCTTTGAATCTCATACAGCTTTACATCCTGACTTTATCCTTTATTTTCATGTACATTTTATTCTTTATTATTTCATTGTCTCTTTATTCAGATTTTTCATTGTGTTTTACGGTTTGCTTTTTCAATTGTACAGGACTTTGGCCTGAACTCTTCATAGAAATGTGCTTTGTGCATAGTTCAATTTGACTTACACCACAATATTTAAATTAGTCAGGTAAATTTGGATTATATATGATATTGTAGGGTCCATCCATCCATCCATCCATCCATCCATCATCTATACACTACTTTATCCTCGGGTCGCGAGGGGCTGGGGCCTATTCCAGTCGACTTAGGGCGAAGGCAGGGGACATCTGGACAGGTCACCAGTCTATCACAGGGCTACATTTAGAGACAGACAACCAAGAACACTCACATTCACACCTACAGACAATTTAGAATCACCAATTAACCTCCACCTTTTTTTTGGACTGTGTGGGAGGAAGCCGGAGAACCCGCAGAGCATCCACGCTGCACGGGGAGAACATGCAAACTCCACGTAGAAACCGGCGACCTTCTTGCGAGGCAGCAGTGCTACAAACTGCGCCACCTTGCAGCCCATACTGTAGGGTGTAAATCTTAATATCTAATCTTGTATGATACATTTATAACATTAATCTTATTTCTCTATTGGAAAGCACTTTGACTTAAAGTCTTTAAATGAGCTAAATACATAAACAGTGACTTAACTTGACGAATAATAACATCCGTTACCTGTAGCCCCAGAGGAGCGCGACACTGTGAATCAACGTTTCAAGAGTCTTACTTTTTATTTTTATGTTACTCTGTAACTTTTGCCTCCTAAATACATTTTTATTCTTTCACAAATAAGGGTTTATAGAACAGCGGTAGAAGCACCGGCCAAACTGCACAGCTGTGTGCACAGAGATGCTCCCTTTAGAAAAAAAAAAAGTTTGCTTGCATGTTCCCAGCTCTTGGCAGGCTGGTTATGGGGTACTGGGGGAACTAATCATGAAATTATAAGCACTTATCCATGACAGGCTGTGAGAGACCTGCATTGAGTGAGATCTAAATACACCACAGTGCTATAAACTAGAGGCAGGTGAAACAGTAAAGCGTGTTCAGATAGTCAGTGCTGTAAGTCTTATCGACTAAAGTCAACTTTATTTTACAAAAGTAAACCCTGACTTTAATTTCACAGGCACATACAGTCCAATACTCAGGTCAGCTCTGATGTTCAACAGTGTCGCTCCTTGACCAGAAAAAACCTTGAATAACTTGTTTTCATCAATAACCCCAAAAGGTCACTGATGAAAAGTACAAAGATGTCCATTTTATTAATGTTTCTCTAAAGTTTCTTCAGACCTGGCCACTTTGATGCTATCTGATAATACACAGAAACGTCTTTGAAATGAAATTGGAGTGACTTGTTCCCAAAAATAAAAGTGAAGGTTTTAAGCACGTCTATCAGATCTGTGGCTTAAGAGTTCCATAAAGTTAATGTTGTTTATCCCTATCCAAGCCAAGCCACATTTTCAACAGTTATTTCATACTTCTCCATCCCTGACAGGATAAAGAAGGGATAAACAACATTAGAAAAGCAAATGAGCAACATGCATTTCATTACCAAAGGAGGTAAAGTAATCCTGTAAGAAAGTTTTTGAGGGCGAGAAACTTTTAAGCATTATATATGGAGGAAAAATAAACACAGCTTTTATCAAAGAAAAATCGAAAACTATGTCATTAGGTTGACAAGAGTAAGGGCCACTATTACCTCGTTATCAGGTCTGTTTTCAGAGAATAGAAGTAAGAATGTACTGTACAGTGGGAGAGGACAGTTGTGATCGTCAGTGGTTTTTGTCTGACATACTCACACAGTATATGTCTGATGAGCTCCGTTTCCTCTCCATCAACAACGCACATCATATTCCTGTAGTTTAATTATGAGTTTGAATATGTTTACCATTCATTTTCATACAAATAACCAGTAGGTGTTTAGATCAGTTTGGAAACTGCACATATCAGCATATAATTATTACATGCTACATATTAAGCTATTTTTCCATTACCTATTGATACTTCCCGTACTTATCCAATGTCTTTTTTTTTTTTTTTAGCTAACGTTTAACTTTTTTTTAAAATCTATTATTCACCAGTAAAACATTTCCCATTGCTACATATTTTAATCATTTATCTGTTACTTTCTCATTTTTACTTTTAGCTATCTATCTGAACCATTTTTTCATTGAATTTATCTAACTCATTTGACTTTTTCAAACTGGAATTTCCGATTTTTTATTTATTTTTTTATTTTTTTAATTGTTCAAGCTAATCCTTCCATCCACTGCTTACAAACTGCTGGAGTACAAGTAGCCCTGGTTGGGAATCATTAGCATAAGATGCTAAAACATGGCCCAGTGAGCTGTAGGCTGCAAGCTAGACAGATGATAGCAGTGGAGCATATCAAGACCCGTTTCAGAAGCAGAGAGACAAGATCAGATCTCATTGTTTCTACATATGAATCTCATGTTCACTTGAAAAGTCCAAATGGTCCTTTCCTCAATCAGAAATGGTAGTCTGGTAATTCAGTCCAAGTCAAAGCTTGTTCTTCTGTTGGTCTTGAGACAGTCTATGCAGGATAATACGCTTACTGTCAAACAACTGCCAAATTAGTCCAAACTGTGGCAACAATGGTATCAAAACAAAACAAACTATTTAATGCTTTTTGTACTAGCACAATCACTTCCATTTAAAAGGACAATTAATAGTTAAAAAAAAAAAAAAACAGCAGGACTGTTTTATTGCAAAATCCTTCAGCGAAAAACTACAAACATTTAGTGTATTGGTTGCCAACAGGAGGTTACTGTTGGGGATGAGTGAGCCAATGGCAGGCTTACACCTGCAACCTTCATCTGGTGAGTCGGCTACTCAGTGGGATGTAAAACCTTGAAGTGAGTTTGTTTGTCGGCCAATAAGTTACACAGCAGCAGAAAGTGAAGAACTGTTGAATATTACTACATGTCTATCAACTGGCTCTCAACACAGACTAAGATACAATCAAGGTAGCAACATGATTTAAACAAAAAATCAGTTATGACGATTGAAAGTGAGCTCTTCTTGGCCCTTAGGTACTCTGTTTTATCGTATTGCAACACACTACATTCGATAAGTGAGAGTAAAGTGACAGTAGGGGTCGGCTTATACACCCTTCTTCTAGGTGTTTTTGTTTTTTATTTCCACAGTTGATATGTCCCATGTAGTGAAATGACGTGAAATGACAGAGTTTTATTCATGGAAAAACAATGACCAAAGTAATAAAAAGAGACTGAATGTACATCAGTTTGAATACCCGCAGTTAACCTTGTGTTAAACCATATTCTGTAAGCAATAGGATTCTGGGCCAAAAACATTTCATTCTCGCTGTCACGCTTTGTCTAAATTGTAATAGGTATTAACAAACATGATGCCCCTGTAGTATTTATACAGGGTCACAATGTTTGTCATTGTGGAGTCACAGGATTTAATGTCTGTTGCTGTAGTTCACATTTTAGTGGGCAGGTTGTGTTTGTACAGCATAAATCTGTCACCATACTTGGTCAGATTTGGTGTTTTCGTCATTCAATGGCTCACAAAAGCTGCAACACCAAGACCACAGCTTCAAAAAACTGCCCTCTGCCAGAGGTTAGTCTATAGCTCAAATTCCTAATAAGGTAACAGCCACCGATGGGCGACAATATGGTGTAATGCAGGTCGTAACATCAACATGAGAGAGGTCAAAGTCGAAAGACCAGAAGTCAGAGGATTGGTGGAGAAGGAAAGCTGTAGGAGACTGTTCCCACCGAGGTAGCCTCCAACAAAAACATTGTAAAGAAGACCATCTGTTACCTGATGAAAAGAGAGCAATCTCCATGGAAACTGTGAAAACTTCAAGACCAACAATTCACACTCGAAACTGAAACATTCTTCTGATCAGATGAGATGAGAGGATGATAACATCTGCAATCGTCAGCAGCAAACAAAATTCTATAAAAATAAACATAATATCTACAGAATTTCACATTGTTACTCAAAGGTCAAGAAGTTAAATGTTCCAGAGAAATGGCTCATGATGTGGCTGCTAAAATCACATTTATTTACATGATAAACAAATCTAGATCTATGTCAGTTCATACATACATTCAATTTAAACATGTGTGATACGCCAGAGTAAAGCACAATTCACGGACTCCTCTAAAGGATCTGCTGCCAACATCCCGGTCACCAAAGGACGGCCCCATAGGTCTCAGAGCTCGTAGGAGGGCCTTCACAACACCTGGTTTTAATGTTGTGTCTCATTGGCTAGACCCTGACAAAATCTCATAATGCTCTCTAAGAATAATAATGCAACATAAAATCACAGTGAGTAGCCTAAATATGGAATAATATCCTAAGTTGAATGAAAACTGTAATATTTGCTGGCAATGCTGTGATCGTGTCCATGTTCGAGTTCCACAGAGTGGGTAACTGGGTTGTTTGTTTCTGTCCTCATTAGTAGTCCGCAGCCTAGTTCAAACCGAGACTGAAGGAGTTGCAGCAATCTATTTTCGTACATAGAGAATCAGGGACTTGCCAAGATAGAACTTTTCATTCTGAGTGCATGTTCTTCCTGTGTCAACTTAACATTTTGATGCCTGCTCACCTGTTTTGAAATTGAGGGGAAACGTACGTCAGAACGGCTCAAACGCTTTTTTAGAAAAGAACAAAGGCTAGATGCAGCGTTTTTCTTTCATGTGCACTGAGTAGGTGATTTCCTCCTCCGCACAAGTCAGATGCCGGCTGGTGGAAGCGTTCCTCCTGCACCCAAACTGCCCCCGTGCTTCACCACCAACGTCTGGTTGGCTCTTTGCCTAATATCGCTCTAAACTGGGAAACAGTTCTCCGAGCACCTGAGCAACACATGTTTACCAAGTTGATTATCTTCTCTAAAAGTTAGTTCAACAAAATCTGCCCTCTGCGGCTCAGTTCCTGTAATGTACATTTGGTCTCAGCCAACGTGGATCATCAGTATTTGTCACTGGATTGTTCTTTAAAATGTTGCCAAAAATCAGTCAAAGCTACGTTCTTAGACGAGCACAGTTTCAACATGCTCTACACTTCACATTAACCATGCATGTAAAACCAACAAAAAAAGAAAAAAAAAAACAGCAATTTTATTTGACAAGTACAATTTTCTTATCAAAGACGTTTTGGCAGGGGCGATTGTTACATTTTAGAAGCAGAAGAGTGCTTGGATTGGCTTATATTGTGCTGCTAGATTACTCACCATTTACAAACAATGCCAAGTAGGTGAAATAATATAAAAAAGCCTTTTTCAAAGTTAGATAAATGCTTTTGCAACAGATGGCCAACCATTTTCTCTCCTGTTTGAAATCATTTTTTATTTTTTTTGTTCCAGGGTGATATTTTGCATTTACCAGTTGACACCGACGTCTCCTTGAAAAATGATTTTGAATTACTGTCCCTTCACCCCAGAACTACAAAAAGGTCAGAGATAAACATAACGTCAGTCAAAATCCCGACGCGGAAAAGAAGCAGGCTTGTGGCGCATCCATCACAACCCAGCAAAGAGTTCTCAGTGCTGATTTTACAACAACTTTGATGTAATTACAGAAATAAATGAGGCATCCGCTTTTCACGGAGCACTAATGTTGATTTCTCAATCTGCGCAGCCATTTTCTGGATGTGGAAATTACATGTTTACGGCGAGTCTCCGCAGCAGTGATTATATGTCAAAGCAACACTGCATATGAAATGCAATAAAGTAAAACAACCTGATGTAGGAATACATTAAAAGTCAAAGAGTGCACTAACTTAGTTTATTAGGGAAACAGCGAGTCATTTATCATCTGCCTTTGGGACAATGTAGCTTGACACACAGTTTGCCTTGTAGTGTGCCATACAGTGTACGCTGCATAAAAGGGCAAGCTAAAATAAGAGTTTTTGTGCGTAACTGGTAATTTTCAAAGCTTTAGTATAACTTGTTTGACCTTTCACATTTGTGAATTTGCAACGTTTAGGCGAGCAAGCAGTCTGTGTTGGCTGAGAATCTTTTGTGGCTTAAAATAGCCGATAGAAACTTTGCTTTTGTATTTTAACGTATAAAAGAGGATCGGACCTTATATGAAGTCTCCCTCCAGTCAATGATTTAACTGATAAAAATGTATTTTCTGTGCATTAAAGATACATATTTAGAAGGGTTTTTTGTTGTTGTTGTTATAAACCAAGAAAATAATCCTTCCCTGCCTTGAAGTAGATGCAACTCTACAGTGTTGCTTCTTTCAGTGTACAGATCTATGAAGTCTGTGCTTCTCTCCATCCATAAAACTACACTGCAAACTGCAAACAGTATCACATTGGAGTAATTCAGGCATGCATACTTGAACCGGAAACCAATTTTGAGGAAGAAGAATGACACAGAGTGCCTCACCTTGCAAGTGTACAAGATGAGGTGTTTAGGTTCGTCATGTATGCAACACATGAAGTCTGCATCTGTGTTTTTGTGATCGTCATCACTGCAGTTTCAAGGTTTACATGCTGTGCCAGGGTGTTGACTGTTTGTTTTGCCTGTGATGTGTCTGCCAGCATATACGAACCACCATATGGACATGTTAACAAGGTTTAATTACATTTTTTTTTTTTTTTTTTAAACGTGTTTTTTTTTTTTTTTTTTTAAAACTGGTGGGGGCGTTAAAGAAATCCACACGCAGCTATTGACTTTTTTCACCAATTGCCCTACAAGATGATTAGGAACATATGTAATCACCAGCAGTAATTAAAACTTGGAGGAAAGGGTTTGCTGAAGACTAATGCTAATGCGGTAAATTAATATTTTGTCTTTAGCTGTGTATTTGTGAAAGACTTGCATGTATGTAGTGCTGAAACAAGCACTCGGATCATTGCAAAATCACATTATAAATGCAAACCACTGCAAGTAAGCACAAGTCCTGAGGTAAAATGTTACTTGGCATACGTTTAGGTATGACATATCATCGTAAAATATGTGTACAGTCCTGCAAAAATGTACCCACTGTCACTTTCAGTGGGATTGTAGCATCACCCTTTTCCAAAAAAAAAATGCACCTTGTCACGCCGCACAAGTGGCCTTTTCATGTGAAAGTGTTGTTTTTTTTCTATTTTATTTACTAATGATGTCTTTTTCCAAGTGTTGTATCACTGCACCTATCTTCTGTCTCTGGTTTACATACATTAAAGGCAGGAACAGGGGACTATGATGCTATCGAGTCATATCATCCCATTGCGCTAACTCATCATTTTTCAAAATAATTTATAAAATAAACAGGACAATAATACACTTGTGAAAATGAAATGTCCATCAGTGTGAAAAATGGCACATGTCAGTGTTATTCTATCATATATTACAATGTTATAATATTATTGTTACTGCTGCAGCCATGTGTAAGTTTGATTTTGATGTTGTAGTTTTGATGTTGCAGTCACAGTCCAGAAATTCTTGTATTTCGTTAAGTTTGGAGCCTTTTAAAATAATGTATCGTATTTTGCAAGGTCATCATGTGGCTTTAAGAAATAATAATAAAAAGCAGAATTTAAATTATTTTTTTTTTTAAAAGTACTTATAATGTTCCAGTAACTGTAGTAGATGAAAAAGTGAAATATTTCTTTTTAAATTATGGTACCACTTAAATTCTTTCCATCTTTGGCAGTGTTATAGTCGAACACTATGTGGAAGTCAAACATTTTCAGTGCTGTGATTTAAGTGAGAGCTCGGTTAAGTCGCCGTGCACTATAAAGGTGCTGGATGAGCTAATTTTAAACACCGGTGTCGATCATTTGATGATGATGTCACTGAGAAAGGCCAGGTAGGATTTGGAACGCACCACTGAATGCAAACGCTAAGCAGATCAGAGCATCTCCATTTCTGTATTATGTTTTGAAGCCTGAGACTCTCTGTTTTTTTTTGTTTTTCTTTTCCACAAAACAAGCAAGAAAGGAGATTTAAAATCCCCCACTGGGTGAACAAGATGTCTTTCATGCGTTGGCTGCGTTGGCCTTTACTGGTCGTGCAGAAACGTACAGCCAAACAGGGCTCTTTTTCACTGTTCATGTTTCCTCTGAAGAAAGGCAGTCATAAATAATCTTAATGGTTTCCAGACCGAATTCAATTACCTCTGTCACCCAATAGGAATGAATAAAAGCCAGTATGTGCTCTTATTCTATTTGCATGTCCCTAGGGGATGATGTTTACATTTCTTCAATTTTCAGACAATGCTTTGCTCTACGCTGCTTGCTAAGTCAGAAAATTCATTTAATCAAATGCTAATTTGACATCATACCTAACAGATGCAGGAGACCTTCTGTGGCTTTTATAGATAGCACTGTGCATTAAAAACACAACAGTCCCCCCCCAGCAAAGTGAACTGGGTGACTTGAAAGTGGGGGTATAATAAATCAAAGTAATTCCTGCCAGAACATTTCCACTTCAGAAATGAGGAAAAATCTTTACCATCTCAGATCACGTCACAGAAGCCATTTCTTCAGTCAAGAGGCATGAATTTGACCCAGCTCATTTCAACCAGAGGCAAACTGACTGATCAGTGGGTCACTCCTAAAAAGCCCCATCTGAATTTTTAATGAAGTTGCAGAAAATGGATTATTAAGAGGCAACTTATTTTGAAGCCCGGCACTGATACACCACCAATATCTTGATGAAGAGTCTCACATCTTCCATGCTGTGCTCTTGCTCTCGTCATTTAATCATGAAAGGTTAGTTGATTTTAAATATGAAAAGATATAATAAAACAGGTGAATATTTTTACATTCGTGAAGACTTTCTCTGCATGTCGCACAGATCAAATAAAGCCTCTCGTTGTACTTTTACACATAGTGCGAGCTTTAACTCCCAGCTGGGTTCCCCTCTCTGCATCAGGTCTTCACACCCAGATTTGTCTTGTGGTGTATGTCAGTGCTGCAGCGTTATATGAATATGTGTGATGTCCCACGCAGCACAGAGTGCCTCATGATGTACTATTATGCGCTTTCCAATCTAATAAGAGGGCTCAATAATCTGGTCGTCTGGAAAGGAAAGAGAGAGCATATTTTAAAAGGGCTACTCAGAGGAAAAGTTGCCTCCTTAAAAAAAACTACTGTACTGATTTAGTATTACACTCCGATATCACAGTCAAACTCATGGGGGGCATAAATACAAAAAATACTGCAACACTCATGCAGAGAACTTTTTATTTTCTCCTCCACTTTTCAGTGTAAATCAGGACACCTACGTTCCCACTGTGTGACATAACTGTGGACACTTGTCTTATGCTAATATGTTCTCCATCCTACAGCTTCAATTAAGCAGAAATGAGGAGTGGGCTACAGCTCCCTCTGAAGCCACAAAGGCTTTAAACTACTTTTTTTTTTCTCTCCTAATGTGCTCTTACACTCCCCATGACCTGTAAACAGACTTTGATGTGTAAAATTGGTTGAGTTCCCCCGTAAAGAATGTTAGAACATGTGGGAAATATGCTTATTAGCTTGTTGCCAAGTGTTGGATAAAAAGATTCATACCACACTTGCGTCTGTAGTATCGAATTAGCGTAGCTTAGCATGAAGACAGGAAGCAAAGGGAAAGAGTTAGCATGGCTCCATCAGTTTGTTAATCAACAAATGATATGCCATCTCCTCACAGTGGGCGTCTAAGGGAACTCCGTGTGAAAAAACACATGAAAAGGCATGTGAAATGTCATTAAAGTGGCGTGCTATTGATATGCCATCACATTGGTCATGTCTTATTCATGTAATCCATACAAAACCATCATTGTAAAAATGACAATTCTATTGTGGATTACCTTTGGACAGCACCATGCTAGCTGTTATGCTAAGCTAAGCTAACTGACAACTGGCTGTGGCTTCATATTTAATGTATCGACATCACAGTGGTATAAACCTTCTCATCTAACTCTCACAAATTAGAATATTGGCCAAAACATGACACTGCTCCTTTACAAACTGCAGTGTATCTTCCATTTTCAAAGCAACACATCATTTATTGTAGCTCAGAGAGGAACCTAAAATGTCTCATCTGAAGGCTAATGATGTTTCATTACCTCCACTGGTCACTTGTCTTTTTGGCTTTTCATTTTACTCCCTTCGCATCTGTGTGATTCGCTTGTTCACCCTTCCCCATTTTCTCTCCCACTCGCCGTCTAGTCCGTCTCTTTGTCCTTCATGCCTTATCGTCATTAATTCTCATTATTTCCTATCATCTGTTTCATGACTGTTCTCCATACCTTCTCGTTCGTTACTGATTAGTGAGTGATCATTTGGACCTGGAAGGTTGAGGCGATTCTCTGGCCCATCAGAGCTACACCTCATTAACTGAGCTACCGGTGAATAGCCAGATATGTAACATACTGGGGAAAGCAAAAGAAGTGTGACTAAGGTGGTTTATTTTCCAAGACCGTTGTGTTGAGGTCGCTTATTTTCTGAAAGGGAGAGGAAAGAGATTGGCGTTTAGTCGGTGGCAGCATTCTGTAAATTGGATTAAATCCGCACGGAGGCCAGTCGGTCTCTAGAGGATTTTCCCCCAGCATGAATATTGATGCAAACTTCATGCAGGGCACAGAATAACAGCTCTTAACCTCTCTTTATCACTGAATCCCTGTCAAAGGCAAGGGCCTCAGTCCATCACTTGAGGTCACTTGAACATAAAACATGATCAATATAGCAACGAGGGCAGGCTAAATTATTTGTTTTCATCTCGAGGGACTCCCAGCTCCCATTAAAATGCCACAAGGATACTATTCTGCAACACAACAGGTCCATGACAGTGAGTGGGCACCATAATGCATTTTGGCAGCTGTTTTTATGCAGCTAGCTGGTCATGATATCTGGCTCTCAATGGACCATCTGTGCAGATAAGCATCACATACATTGGCCCTTAGACAACATTAACACAAGCCTGACAGATCCTGTGTTTACTGTGCTAAGGACGTGGCTTATAGTGAAAAAAAAAACACCATGTTAGCAATAAAATCAAGAGAGGATAATTGTGTTTAAACTGCACTTGTGGTTCATTCAAAGTTGAGGTCTTGTTCCCCCAGTAACATGAACCTCTCCAAGTCAGTTGCTGAAATCTGGTTCCACAGGAATTTATTTTGAAGACAAGGAATCACTAAGCTCAGCACAGAAGGGAGCTAGGAATGATGATAATCATTCTCCTTCTTGGTGAAGTGGCTTTTGAAATGCAATGTGAACAGCAACTGCTGCTGATGCTGCTATTTGCTGCTGCAACATAGCTTTGAGAGGAGCGGCGCGGCATCAGGCAGAGGAGTGAACGGAGTGCAGACAGTCTAAGTGAACTGCCATAATTAAAAGACATCGTAGGATGTGTCTGTCTAAGGACCTTTGTTGTACATTATTTCTAAAAGCTTATAGACATTATACATTCGTGCAAAAACATTTATTCAACGTTTTTGCTGTGAAAACATCTGTAATTATCCAAGACATCTCACAATATAAAGAGAAATTATGATGCATTTCTTCTAATGTAAAAAATTTACATTTTCTTCAGAAAGTATTTATGGCTATTCCTAGTTACCATTTTTTAAATGTTGTTTTACGTCAGCCATTTAAATTCAAAGTCTGTTTTTGTTTTTTATATATATATATATCCCAGCTGACCCAGGGCGAAGGCAGGGGACACCCTGGACAGGTCACCAGTCTATCACAGGGCTACACTTAGAGACAGACAACCAAGCACACTCACATTCACACCTACGGACAATTTAGAATCACCAATTAACCTCAACATGTTTTTGGACTGTGTGGGAGGAAGCCGGAGAATCCGGAGAGAACCCACGCTGCACGGGGAGAACATGCAAACTTCATGCAGAAAGATTCCGGTGCCCCCACCGGGAAGCGAACCGGCAACCTTCTTGCTGCGAGGCAACAGTGCTACCAACTGCGCCACCCTGCAGCCCATACTAAAAACAATCTATTCAAAATAAAGAAAGAATTCTGTACAGTGATTTTTTTTTTCCTCCAGTAAAACAAACTTGACTGGCTAACTGAACTAGCTCACAGCTTTCCCTTCATTTGGTCTGCTTACTCTTGGTTTCTTCTACAAATCTATCTGCTCCGTTGCTATGTTTACAACCTGTCTGCATGCTGTGACTTACAATCAAAGTTAATGAACAACTGAATACTCCAAAGCTCAGCTAATCTGCTTTAACAGAACTGTGGGAATGTAGTTTGATCAGAATTAATTGGAAATGTTCACCAACGGCTTTATCCTGATTGATGAAATGTGTGACAGCAACCTTTTCCAGCTGGACTGCAGCTTTATTATCAGAACTTGATCCATGAGGTTCAATGACATTTGGACGTCTGGCAGTCATATGATTAAATTACTTTATCAATGGGAAGTCAGCTGGCTGGTGCAAAACTGAAAAAGTCAGGTGTGCAGATGGCTTGGCTGGAGAGAAACTCAAAAAATGCCACAAACAGCTTTAACTACGGCAGAAAATTGTACAAATAGGATCCCAGCACTTATAATGAAAATCTGACTGAGATATTTTCATGGCCTTTAACTGAGGCTACAACGTTATTATCACTGATAGACATGAAAGCCCAAACTCTAATAAAATGGAATTATGCTTCAAATGTACAGAAACATAACCAGCTTGAGCAGGAGCTCATTTAAACCCACATCATCTCTTTGCTTATGGCTCAGCATGCTCATTCTGTGGCAATTATGCATCAGACACTCTCCAGGTTCATTACCATCACTTTTCTCCTCCAGCAACATTCGAGTGCCAGTCACAGCTGATAGTGGAAACCACCGAGGCATCCAAATCCAACCATTCCTACAACCGCCTGCCCTGCCCTCCACCTCTCACTCTCACCAATTAAGAGGGTGTGGTTAGCAGCCCTGAACTTGACACTTCCCGTCTCTCCGCTTTAATTACGTCTGAGTCCCTGAAGGCCAAAAAGAGGACAGGGTCCAATTAGTCGACAGAGACGGTGCGTGGTGGCTGACGTCACGCACACACATGCCACAATCTAGTGGTGGGGATTAAGGGGGAGACGGGTGAAGGAGCGTGGCTGATGAGAAAGAGATGACAGATATAAGGCTAAATGCAGCTAAAATAAATAAAGATACTCATCATCAGTTAGCGTGTGCTCTAATCACTCAAGGAACTTCTCATTTGATTCTCCCTTTATCTGCTTCTGTTTTTATCACCACTTCACGTTTGATCTTCATTGCAACCTCCCCCCCCTCTTCTCTCACTAACCAAGTCTCATCCCTTCTATTCCTGTGTGCCTCTTTTTGTCTCTCTCCATCTTTCCCTCTCTCACAATCTCCCTTAATCTCTGCTGTGCCCACGCATGTGAGCCTGCTATTGTTCTGGAGTATGCCATATGTATTTTCAGCCCGAGTGAAATGTTAACGCTCCTAACAACCTGTAATTTTCCACTCACTTTTGTAAACCTGTAGTTTTGGAGCAATAAAATAAAAGCAGGCCCGGCTTGTGCTCTCAGTTTTTGATCTCTGGACTGCTGGCCTTCAAATAAAAACACCAGACTGAATGTATTTGCATAGCTATCTTCCCTGAAATGAAAAGGGGCCCTCACTTTAATGTGATTTGAGCCATAGAGGAGAGGTGTGTACACTTTTTTTTGTGCTCTTTATCAGGTGCTACATGCTGGAATCCTTTGATAAGCAAACAAACAAAAGAAAAAGCGGCTGCTCGTAATGTCTGCATAGAAATACTGATTAAAGTGCTCCAAGATACTGTGGAGGCAGTGCAGAGGAAGGGCTGAAAGATGGCGCTCCGGGGGTTAACTCAGATGAGAGGCAGCTCTTCTCAGATCTAAGGAAAGACCTCCTCACAGGGGACAATGACACCGTTATCAGGTGCGGAGCAGAAATGTTGCCAGCAAAAAAATCCTCTTTGTGCTGTAAAATCTGGACAATCCACCTGTCGTTGGAGAACTCAACCCCAGTGAGGTGGATCTTAGCCTTTCGAAGCCCTAAACACACACACATATACACAAACACACACACTCCTCTCGAATCTCTCCAGCTCACTCTTAAAACCATCTACAAAACATATGAACCCTGGAACTCCAATTTATCTGCACTGCCATCAGCCCAAGGACATTGAGACAAGTGGTTAATAAGGGTCACAGTTTTGTCTGAACCCCAAAGAAAAGAAAAACAAAAGGGCTTTTTTTGTATTTCATCCATGCGCCACCAACTTTAACCTTCTTGCCGAGTATTGCGGAGGCTCGTCTGAGGCGCAGACAGTTTAAACGCTTGGAAGGGACATTGTGACTTTATTATTACCACTCAAACCAGGAAAATGACCTGGAAGAAATGCAAAAAGCCTCCACAGGCAGATTGGAAGGAGAGCACAATGAGCAAAAAGAGCCCCGAAGGTCTTTTGATTGCGAGAATTATTGGATTTCCACAGTTATTATAATCTGTGTCATTAATTCACTGCTAACATATTCCAGCACACAAGGAAAGGTCACAAGTTTCACGGAGCTCCCCTCACTCTCATCATAACAAAAAACATGTTTTCCCTTTGAAAGTTGCAAAAACTTTTTCTTCCCCCTGCATGAGGGAAAGCCGTCTCGGCAGGGTCAACAGCCAAACAAGATTAACGTCTCATGAGAAGTGCTTTTTTGTTCTCAGTAAAATGATGAAATGTTTCATGTGCATAGATGTTGTCCATCAATCATGTGGCCTCACCGTGAGAAAACACTGTAATTGGATTGATGAATGACATTAATGTTTTTACTTGGATGTTTTTTGTTGTTTTTTTTTTTTGCGCGTGATAGATTCCAGCCTGCGTGTTTGACTCTTGATGAAGATATATGTGAACTGAGTTGCTGTCGGGTCTTTTCAGTGCACTAGTACAGTAGGCCTTCTGTTGGCTAATCGGTCAGTTGTGGCAGACTGAGCGATTAGCCAATTGGTCCAGACTTGATGGTTCCAAATTATGTGAATGGCTCCAACTTCATAGCACTTCTGTTAAAGACCTAAAACTAGCTTCTCATTCATCCACAGGGACTATACAAAGGTGCTGCCCCATGTTCAGAGTCTTGGTCACTTAAAAACAAGCAGCTCAGTTGGTCCCCAGTGCTAAAATATATATCTAAGTTTCTTTTTAAGGACTATTCATGGGTCAGGACTTGTCACTGTAGTAATGAAGTAAAATGTTGTCATGGGTGCTATTTAGCCCAAACCATGATCTGTTCCAAAATCTAACCAAGAAGTTTTGGTACCTGAAGTTAAGTTGTTCTGTATCGTAAACAAAAGAAAATAGTGACTGACATGGGGTCCGTTTCACAAAGCAGGTTCAACAAACTCTGAGTCTAATCCTGAATTCTGAGTTGATCTACTCTAAGACAGGAAACTCTGAGTTTCAGGTTCCAGAACAGCGGATCTGAGTTTGTTTAAGCAACACAGAGGGAGACGGCATGGGAGAACATTGCTGCTCGGGTCAATGCGTAAGTTTAATTGTCGTCCTTTGCAATCACAATAATATTACAGGAAAACTGCTTGAATGGCAGCCTATTAATTTATTTCATTTAGGTGCAATCCCACGTTGGAGAAGCGCACTTGGCAGCAGCTTTAACAAAAGGACATGCCAAAAGTCGCCACCTACTGTGCCTAATGGACTTCTAATATAACCTACTGACTGATTTTTTAAAATGATTTTTGACAGACGGCAGAACTGGGCTACGTAAAAACTCGACTGCTGAGTGACTGAATGAATGAGGAAATCAAATAGCATGTGTGGCTGAAAGAGGGCGGAGACAGAGAGAAATTTGAGGTTCATTCAGAAAAACCTGGTCCTGACCAGGTTAGGTTTATAGTGTCCGTTACTACGGTAACTGACCGAGGTCTTAAGCTACCTCTCTGTCTGAAACAAGCTAGAGTTACCCCTCCGTCTCTGGTTTGAGTTACCTCCCTTTGTGAAACAGAAAACTCAGAGTTTCCCTCATTTCAGAGTTAACAGACTCAGAGTTTTCATTAAACCTGCTTTGTGAAACGGACCCCTGAAGAGATCTCAGAATTTGAGCGCATTAATTTTTACACTAATACGTTTTAGCACTGTGAAGCAACAAAGGTTTCCCATATTTTTAGTGTGAGACTGCAGTGCAACAACAGTAGGTCAGGATGAATTGCAACAATTGTGGTGATCCATTTCACTTTGACTGGGTCCAATATTTAGTTGATGATCATGAACATCAGCTGTAATTTAGTACTAGCACGGCAGCAGCAGACCATGATGGTAAATGTGGTAGAACATACAGTGTTTAACAAATTATTAGACCACCACCCAATATCAGGTTTAGGTCGCAGCTGGCTCTAAATTAACAGCATTGGTAATTACCAAAATCATTTTTTATGTTTCTGTAATGGTTAATACACCAGTATGTAGAAGCTCTTTAGCCAAAATTATATATTCAATGCTAAAATATAATTATTACAGTTATCTCCTAATTTTCAAAATTTACAGTTTTACAAAAACAGCAACAAAAAAAAAAAACTGAAAAAAAGTAAAGCATGTTATTATTTCTTGATTAAGATGTCAAATTATAGTTATTGTTTTAGTGGTTAAATGTTATGCTTGATTAATTTCAGACTTGCCAGAGAGGCCCAGTGAGCCAGCTCAAACGTGTATATAAAAAGGTGAATTCAGTTTGAAATTCTTCATTCCTAATAAGTTTGTTAAGCACTGTAACTGCAAACATGAGCTTACAGTCATTGTGAGCATGGTGGCATTAGAGTTTAGTTTAACGCACAGTTTAGCTAGTGTAGGAGCAGCAAACATGACTGTAGATGCTTCGCTTTACTTAGCTCATCTAGATCACTTTCTATTGTTCATTTCCACAGCACAACTTTTTGCTTCTGCTGACCAGCAGACCTGTCCAATTTATCTAAACCCTCCGTGTTCCCTCTGTCTTTCATCTTGCTGCTTCAGCATCCTGCCCATCGCATTTGTTGCATACCAGAAATCCAGGCAGAGAGCTAATTGTTTAAGACCATTGATCAATAACCTATCTTTATCTTAAATTAGGACAGGCTCCAGGCTTCAGCTTCAACACAAGACCAAAGTTGTTCATTACGCCTAGCTTACTTGTCACAGTGAATAATGACCAACAGGACAGGAACACAAGCAGTGTTGTCAAAGTCCTGACTCCAAACAACTTTCTTTTATGCGAGTAACTACTCAGAAACACAGGCTGAGAGATTGACAGCATCTTCCCAGACATGTTTTCTATGGTTAGACAGGAAATGTTTTACTGATGTTGCTATTAACATTGATGGCAGTTCTGAGAAACATATTGCACAAGAGCCAATTTAATTTAATGAGAGGAAACTGCAAAAAATAAGATCATCATGGGAAAACACAGCACTTTAAAGCTTTTGTCTCCGTTAAGAGGAAGGCCTGGGAGCCTTTAATTATAATAGAAAAAAAAAAAAAAATTAAACCGCTCCTGTTAATGGCAGGAAACATTTAAAGGCAGAGTAGATTTCTGCGGAATTGTAAATTTGTAGGCAGCTCCACAATTCCTCAGTGTATTTACACATTAAATTTTTACTTCAGTATTACGATTTTTGTTCAGAATCTGTCAAATTCTATAAATTTACATGCTAATAACAGTCTGTTCTGAGATCTTTGACTCCAATAGGGACTTTACATGAACCCTGCATTGATAAGTCATTAGATACAAACGCAGTTTTCTAATTCCATTGTGTTTTATACTCTGACACTTGATGTGCTATTGCAGGATAATGAAGGCTAACAAGAACTGAACTCCAAACCCTCAGCAGGCACAAATAGAAGCATTGGACAATTCTGTGAAACCCTGGATTAACATTTATTTTCCCACATTTAGAAAGAAGAGAAAATGCATTCTGTGTATTCTGTGAATGGTACAGGAAATGGTCAAGATGTGCTTAAGATTAAGCAGCGCAAACACTTGGTTGTGTGTATGACATGGAATTGACAGTAGTTATGGTTACTACTGAAAAATAACAGTTATTCAAACGCTGCAGTCAAAGGTTCTTGCATTAAAAGCAAAATACACTACAGACACAGCCACATGTTTAAACTTACATTAAGGGCACACTACTTTCTGTACTGACATGGCACAGTGACACTGGAGGTAACTCGTAAAGCCCCCAAATAATCCTATATGGATGCAATTCCTTGGATTCAAGGGTATGTAGAAATATGGGTTGTCTAGTCCAGAAGTGAAAGAAAAAATTAACCATTGTTCTTCTTCACAAAAAGAACATCTCTTATCAGTGTATTCACACAAGAGAAGAAACTTTCATCCGGCATCTGCCACCTTGACTGACAAGAATATATTTAAACTAGACAATCTAGGCAGAGAAGGTGTCTAAACCATTTAATACAGTCTGTATAAAATGTATTATGTATAATAAGCAGCCACAACATTAAACAGTGTATAACACTGATCATTTCATTACAATGCAGTGTTCTGCTGGTAAACCTTGGGTCCTGGCATTCAGGTGGAAGTTAGTTTACACGTACCATCCACCTAAACATGGTAACAGCACTTCCCAAAGTGAGCAGCCTCCTCCGGCAAGACAATGTGCCACGACAAACTGCAAGAACTGTTCAGAAACGTCTTGAGAACACAAAAGTAGAGACCAAGGTGTCGACCCAGCTTCCAAACTCAATCCAGATGATGTAAATGAAACTGGGCATCCACAGGATGTGCTGGAACAAGACCAAGCATGGAGTCCACAAAAGCCTGTCAAGATCTGCAGCCATCTTCCCAGTACCAGACAGCCCAGCACACCTCCAGAGGTCCCATGACCATGGCTCTATGGGTAGGAGCTGTTTTAGCAGAATAAGAGGGACCTACACAATGCTGGACAGGGGATTTTCATGTTGTGGCTGGTCGGTGTATGTTAGCTAATGCAATGTCTACTTAGTAGCTTTGTCTGGATGATGCAAATCAATCAGTTGACTAATTCTTCCTGAACCACACCAGCTGTTGAAAATAGTCCTTTGAGATTCTGCTCCATATTAACATGATTACATCACATAATTCCTGCAGATTTGTCAGCTGCATATTCATACTGTGCATCTCCATTTCTACCACACGCTAAAGGCATCTTACCGGTTTCACATGTGGTGACTGGGGATATGGAGGGATTAGTAAAAAGGCCTAATGAGCATAAGCCCCTGGCCAGGAGACACTGTTAAAAAGTCAATGAACCAACCACGAAGAGACACAAAATGACTAGAAAGAGCCACAAATCAATCATAAAAAAAGGTGAACAACTACAGGGGTCAACATGACTGAAAAGGAACAAGAACCAACTATAAATGGATGCAAAATGAACACAAGGAGTTGCAGAATGAGACCAAAAACTACATAGACAGCTACAAAGAAATAGTGTTAGAATGGCCTTGAAAAGACACAAGCCATTGAAAGAGAGATGCAAAAACAACTACAAAAAGACACAAACCATGTCTGTTAGTAGTAATACTGTGCATCTCATAGAGGAGGTTTTGCTCCTATGAGGAGGTATAGAGGGACTTTTACACATCTTGGTCCAAAAGCCTGCTGTTTCATAATCTGTCCATCACTGGAGAAGCCACTGAAGGACAATGTCAGCTCAGAAACCATTTTGACACAGCTTTTGCTCGACGGCATTGTGCATCATCATGCTTTAAGTAGCTACTGGAAGGTTGGAAGATGGTCAGTCGTGGTCATTAAGGGACACACATGGTCAGCGATCACACTTGGCTAGGCTGTGGCATTTAAAATATGACTCATGGGTGTTGGGACCTAAAGCATGCCAAGATAACATTCCCTACACCATTACACTACCACAGTCGCCTGGACCGCTGATGCAAGGCAAGTTGGGCTGATGACACCCAAATTATGATCCACCATCTGCGTGTATCGGCAGAAGTTTTGCTTCGTCAGACCAGGCTACGTTTTCTCAGTCCTCAGCTGTCCAGTTTTCGTGAGCCTGCGCCCACTACAGCCCTCAGATTTCTGTTACTGGCAGACGGGAGTGGAAACCAACATGGTTTTCTGCCATTGCGGTCCATCTGATTCTAGGTTTGGCGTGTTCTGCATTCTGACGTGCTTTTCCACTCGTGGTTGTAAAGCGTGGTTTATCTGATGTATTGTAGCCTTTCTGTCAGTTTGAACAAGTATCAGCGGTCTCCTTTGACCTCTGTGATCCACTAGGCGTATCCGTCTGCACAACTGCTGCTCCCTGGATGTTTCTTTTTATTGGTTTGTTTTTTGCATCAATCTGAGAAATTTCTACAGACCTCTTGCACCAGCATGTCTGGCACCAACAATTATGCAACATTAATCAAAGGCACTCAGATTGCGTTTTGTTTCTCTCATTCAGATGTTTGACATGAAGCTCCTGACCTGTTTCTGCAAGATTTGTATGTACTGCATTGCTACTACATGGCTTATTATGTAATTTCATTTCCAACGGGTGTATGGATGTTTCTAATAAAGTGCTCTGTAGGCGTATATCCACTTACAATTTTTTTCTACAGTAGCTGACATGTCCTTTGTCGTCATTTATGGTTGGTATACACATGCTAAGTATTCAGTGGTTTGTCAGATGAAGAATAAACCAATTCAGACGGATCCTGGAGCCGCCATTACATCTGTATTGCCTCTTTCAGACGGACACACAAGGTGCTCTTTAATAGCCTGGAGGTTTCTGCTAAGTGCATCGTTTTCTTGTACATAGCTATTTACAGCATTGTACTTTATGTGAGAAAAGAACAATGTTAAGCCATATAGTGGGGAATAAAAAAATATCATCTGAAAATCACAGCCGTCCAGGCAGAATTGGCAGATGCAAAGGTATCTCTTTAAAAGGCAGTGCAGGCTGAAAGGAGCCCACACAAAAACAGCATCAGCAGCATTCATTCATCACGGCCAAAACAGCAATTTTCTTCATAGCACTGAGATTTTTCATTCTTTCTTACGTGCAAAAAATCCCTTAAAGGATTCCTAACAAGCCTGGAGTAACAAATGTGTAATGATTATTAATGGCATTGGGATATAGGAAAAGAAAATTCCAGCATGATTACATGCTTCTGTAATCTGTCTATGACTACAGCAAGTTCATATTTAAGCTTATACATGAAAGTGGGGCGAATACATATTGTGGCTCAAGTAGGAATCCTGCAGCGATCTTTCCACGAGGGTATGTTCCTTTAAACAGGAAAATTAACCGTGAGAAGAGGATTTAACTTTCTTCTGGAAATGTAAAGATAATACATGTACTCTGCTTTGAAAATGAACCCGAACTGCAGAATGCAAATGAGCAACACGCATGTTCCTAGGATTTTGTTCTCTGCTGTAAAGCTCCATAATATGCAAAGAGATTATTTGATTCATGCGCTTCACAGCAAATTTACATGACAGGAACGAGTCACACTGAAACACGTGCTTAAGATTAAAACACATTCTGTGTACGTAATGTTATTCAGTGCACAACCTGAGCAGAAAATGTGATGAAAAGCTGTGAAGAATGCGCAATTTTTCTAATCTTAGAATATTTACGGAAAACATTTTTAAGTGGCTCTTGAACCCTTTTTATGTAATCAAACAGATGAATCGCAGATGAATGCTAAGTGCACACGACACAAACTTGATCTGAGGACCCCCTTCTACGAATACAGAATTACCAGACAAAGTCACCGTGTGCACACCTTAATGGAGGAGGGAGATACAACACCACGACACCTCTAACTTCATTCATCTTGCCTGGCTCCACAGCGGCAGAACAGCAGTACACTGAGGCACAGAGCAGCTTCACACCAGCTCCCCAGCATTGGATTAATCATACCAACTTTACCAGAACTAATCCATACCTCACAAGCAAGACACTGGTTCCCTTCCTTTCCTGTAGCTGTGCCTCAGTATGCATTCTTATCTGTGTGATGAAGTACCTCATCCCTTTCACCGGGAAGCAAGAGGGAACTTCTTATTTACTTCCTACTGAGAGAGTAGAGCGTTGTTATGTCTCTGATTGTCTCCTCTTTGCGCAAGAGTGTTTCTTTTTTTGGAAGAACCAGTGGTTTTATTAAGGATACACACTGGGGTAGACACTTGCAGATATTAGATGGGGACAATGTCACAGTGGACTGGATAAACTATTCACAGTATTTATCACAATATATTTGGCTGAGCAGTTTTGTACCTTACCATATAATACTGCATTTTGCAAGCTGAACAGAGAGCCATGAGAGTCCCTTCCTAGAGGGATATTTGCCTGCTGCAAATTACCATTAGGAGCACAGAATTGAATTTTGTGGGGTATTTACCAAGACTACAGATGTAAATGAGCCCAGCTGCAGCTCATCCCATTTGCATAACACAAAAGCCTGGTGCTGGACATGCCTTGGTCATTCTTTGGAACCAGTGAATTATCAGCAATGAACTGAATTACAATAAAATTAAAAAGAGAGTAATTTGGCATAACCTTTTAACTTTAGACAGAGTTAATTGTTTGTCATTATACTGAAAAAGTATTTTTTTAAAAGGACATACTTAAGTATTATTAGCGGCTTCAATCATATTGCACTAGACTGGACTTGGTAGAAGCCACTAAAGGTCAGAAAAACTACATATTCAAGCAGGAGGAACAAATTAAGTAGTACATTATAGCTGTTGGGTTGTTGCTCTTTGTGGTGCTGAATAGAGTGCTTCTGTAAAATAATTTCAAAATTTACCATGCACAAACCTATATGCCAAAAATCTGAACTATAGACCCAGTGGATGCTTGTTTTTTTTATCACAACAAGAGGAAAATCCGTAGCGTTAGTGTGTTGTGCAGCCAGTGGGTTGTGCTGCCATTAGTATTGATCACATGTGCGCAGGTCGGAGCTCTGTGGAAATTGTAAAGCCGAGGGACATTCAAAGATGGCAGACACTTCAACATTGGTTTGAAACCAATAAACAAGGGCTGTGTGTGGATTACTGTGTTTTCATGTCACCTTAACTTCAGCTGCTGTATACATTGGTTTGCTACTCTCTGAGCTCACATGCTGCATTTTAATAAAGCTGAATTCCTAAAAATAATGTTCTTGCTTACATTTTTTTTTTGTTGGTTTCTGTTATCAGACAAGTATGAAACAAACTGAAAGGCAGGTCATTACGATGCAGCACAGTAAATTGCACCATCTTCGCAGTATTTCGAGCTACAAAACGAAAAGACTCATTCTGTAGACATGTGACACAAATTTTCCTGGTCTTTTTTTATCTCCATGTTTTTTTCTCTCCCTCCCCGTTTCCACCTGATCAGTCTGTCACTCTCCTTGCGTATCTGAAAACTGTTTACCTGTTTTTCACAGATGTTAAATTTCAAACTCGGTGTCCTCTGCTGCAGTGGGCAGTCTGCAGTGATAAATCAAGTGCATCGGTTTTTTTGTGTGTGTGTGTGTAAATTTCCATTCCCTCTCCCATATTTTGCACTCCTAAACAGGAGTGCATTAAATACATATTGCATGAACCCGAAAAAGCAAATCCCTCGAGTAGTCATTGACAAAAGGACAAACACAAAGTTGCTGCTTAACAACACTTTCAGGGGTAAATCTTGGGTAAGTCTCGGTACGTCAATAACTGAATCTAATACAGAGTTTTTAGTTGCTGGTCTCCGTGGAATAGCGCACAAAATCTAGGACCTAAACAGTGATCAGTTGATCACCTCACACTTGGCGACAAGTCGAAGTCAATATTTAATCTATCTTTAGAGAGGGGCTGTTTGTGACACCAGTTGGTACTTTGTTTACAATTCCTCTCGTTCACTGTGACTGGAACTCTTGCTGGACTGCGGGGCGATGGCACAGATTTGTTTAGTTAATGAGTCCCTGCTGACACATTTAAGACATGACAGGCACTGTCATGCTTTCATTCGCACAAGGAACCAACAGCCCAGTGCCAGAAGCAGACGTCTGCCTGAAAGCTGGCAGAGACTCCATGCTGCAAAGCAGATGCCCAGACATAACAAATGGATCCCATCAAAAACAGAATAACAAAGGCTGAAACGGTTTGAGAAATAAAATCAAGGTTCAACAGCGACTCAAGTGATTCCAGTATTTAATAGGTAGAAATCTTAATGTTTTTGGAAGTGAGCAATAACTCCTCATTTATATGCTAAACAATACAACATGGAAGAAAACGTTTAAAGTGTTGGCTAGGCGTACGACAATAATTAATCACTCGCTAAAACAAGTTTAAATCAAGGTTTGGGAGCAAGATACCTTAAAAGTACTTGCTCAGAACTATTGATGCATTCTAAAGAAATACCACCACCAATCATGCCGTGTCCATCTGCAGCTAATCCAGTTTAATTCAAGCCAGACAAAACATTTCAATCGGCTTTTTTTTTTTTTAACTTTCATGATGAATCACAGGAATTTTTGGACACACTAAAGCACCAAAATCTCAAAGCAATACTTATTTATTTGTGAAACATTGTGTAAACCCTTTAAAGGCAACTTTCCACTGCATGAGAGAGAAGAGCGCTACTTGATGGAGATATCAAGAGAGCAGAGAAACAACTCTCTACATTAAACCAATCAGAATTTGTCTTATGAGTTCATCAATCAGTGTCGACACCCACTCATCAGTTTCTCATGACTACTCAGAGGAAGCTACCCTGAACTGTGGACTTGTTCACCCGAAAACAGCCCCGACAAAGGTTCTACAGAGGTGGTTCTAGCAGGCAGAACGTGCACAAAGGCAGGGTTCCAACATTTGGAAACGGCTTATTGTAAGTAGGCTTGCGTGACAAAAAAGTGTACTAAAGTATATACAAAATAATTTCACCAGGTAAGATTCTAAACATATCATCCCTTCAGCAGAGGCAAAGAAAAAATGATCATTCAAAATAGTCGTACGTAATGCCTTCATTTGTACCAAAGAGGTTGATGTCAACAACACAGCCGACTCTCTGTGCATAGCTCGGCATCCAGGACCAAACAGCCCCCCTGAAGTCAGCCTTGGAAAAGAGCTTCTCCCCTGTTATTTATGAGAGCGCTGGGAGCCAATTCACCTTGTTTAACAGCCTACAGCCACATGTTCTCTTTGCATCTATTTCCAAATAGTAAGATGGGGAAAATCATTCCAAGTCCTTTCTCATTTTCACATGGGCACATAAACATACATCACACAGCACTGAAGAAAGGATGCAGTTTGGCAGCACCTGCCTGAATTTCTCACACAAAGAGAGTGGGAAATAAATAAACGTCACGAACTTAAGAAGAAAAGGAAACTGGTGAAAAAGTTTAAATCATTCCTGACAACAGAGCTGAAGTAACAAGGAAGAAAGGAAGAGGAGCAAATGAAGGCAGATAGAAAATGAAGCATTGCCTGACAGCTTTAGTTTCAAAAGTATCTGTGGTGCAGAGTTGCACTCTGATTGCTCAGAAACAATTTAAAGTAAGCTCTTAATCTTTCATATACAGTAAAGCTGGTTGACTTGTGACATTATTTGCAAGAAAGTAAAGGGCCATCTCTTCTTGACATCAGTGTCAAGAGAAAATTGGCCTCATATGCACAGAGGAGTATGACTAACAAGTTTTGAATGTGTTCTTTCATTTAGGGCTCCTACCTGAAGGCTGCCACTACCTTGAGAAGCAATTAGCCTTCTGTGACATTGACTGTTCCAAAAAATGAATCATTACTTCCTTTCATTAAAGGCAGGAGCTCATGTAAGTGGAGGTGTAAGCCAATGATATTGTTGAAGGGAGGCGCATCAGAGGCTGTAACTGCTTTAATGAATCAACATTACCAAGTGAGCGATTGCTTGCACCGGTTCCTGCACAATAGAAGCTACTTTGGACAGTGAATAGCAGAGAGCTGTGAGCAGCCTGATACTGAATGAAAGTCACATCTGTGCCTGCCAATTATCCCAGAGAGTCTGGCACCGACAAAACATTGTTCCACACTGAAAGAGTGGCGAAACCAGAAAGGAGAGATGAGGAACAATGACAAAACGTACGGGAAAATATCCATGCATGGGTTATTTTTTATTTTTGTTCCCATTTAGTTGTAATTTTTTCATTATTACCCTAAATAAAGACACTTCACATTAAATTGTTTCTCGCAGTCACAATGAAACTGAATCACAGAATAAGCACCTTCAAAAGATTAACGATAAATCCAACAAATACTTTTAAAAAAAATCAGAATCTGAGATCTTTTGAACAAAGAGCAGGGATTCTTCAAGGGCTAACCACTTTCCACTTGTGCTCAACAAGCAGAGGGAGAAAAATCAAAAACGCAGATCGGCTTCACTGTGAATGTGGAATGACTAAAAAAGTTCTCTTCATTTGGTGTGTCGGCTGTGATCTTAACTGTTTCACTGATTTCAACACATTGCTGTGTGAACTCAAAGCTGGCAGTACAGACTTTGGGAAAAATATCAGGTGTTCACTAAACTCAATTTAATATAAAACAGTGACAAATAACAGTGCAAGAATCAGCCACTAATGAGAACACCATGGCCCTGTTTTTATATTTAAATTACACCTGTGCTGGTACTTGCAGCAGAGTGAGATGGTAGAAAAAAAAGCAAGTGAGAGGAAAGTGAAAGTTTGGTGTTCAGCAAATAGTGCTTCTTTCGGCTCTCTTGAGATTTGAAGGCAAAGCTCTAGTCATACAGTGGAGGCTCAAAACTAAGTCTGAGGATACACTGAAGGATTATCAAAAAGTCAAATACCAGTTATATCTATCCTTAAAACATAAAGGAGAAAACGCATGTTCACTAAAGGTTATAGGTTTAATTGTCAAAGTTTTAAAAACTATATGATGTCTCTTGGGATATTTGACCAAATTTGGCTTGCAAATTGATCTCATCAATTAGTTTTGCAGTCTTTGATCCTCAGGTTGGGGCCCTTCTAGCAGTTCCAAGGTCGAGGCTCACATCTAAAGGTGGCGGTGTTCTTGCCATCAGGGCCCCTTAGCTTTGCAACAACCTGCCTGAGGAGATAAGGCTCACTGAATTGTAAGTGGCAAATGGTCTGTGCTTATATAACATCTTTTAACCTTTACAGAGCGCTTTATTTTGGATTTCTCATTCATCCATTGTGACACACAACACGCACACGCCAATCACAGCAAAGCTGACATCGGGAGCAACTTCAGTGTCTCACCCAAGGACACACAAGGATGAACCACAGACGTTGCAATTAGTGAACCAAACGTTCTACCACATGAGCCATGGATGCTCAATAATTGACTACTTTTACATCTCTTCTGAAAACTGATTTTTATCAACTTGCTTTTGTGTCATCTTGTCTGTTTTCTATTGTTTTGGTTGCTTTCAATTTAGATTTTCATGTCTTTTGTGTTCTTGTTTTAACAATAGTGCAATTTTACCTTAATTTTGTCATGCTGTTGCTTGGCCTTACTGTCTCACTTCCTGTTGTTATGTTACCTGGGTATCCTGCTTTGTCTGTCAAAGCACTTTGTAAACTGCTTTTAAAGGTGCAATATAAATAAAGGTATTAAATATTTATGAGCTTAAACAAATGCATTATTTTCTTATTGTGTGTATCATGAGCTTGTCAATGACTGAGCTTTGAGCCTTATATCAGCTCCAAAGGAAGTCCTCAGGAATAAAGCCGCCCTTTTTTGTACATCCGCTTTGCTGAATAAATACCTTCTGAAGATAATGACTTGGCATTCAAAAAGTTAGGCACATATACCATATTTAATATCTCTTTAGAGAAGAAAAACTTAATGCTGAGTCAAAAGAAAATCACCATTTAGGCCTGTAGGATAAAGGATGGCTGCTTTATCCTACTCCAAGTGGGGTTATGGATGTTAATGTGTATCAAATAAATTTGCTGAAGTCGTGAGTTCATCTTCAACCTTGAAGCTTCTTTAAAGTTAAACATGTTGTTTAATACAATTTCTACCTTTGTGTGGTGTTCCTTTATCCTCACTGTTAGCCACATAGTCACACAGTCACCTGCCAGCAGTAAATTAAAGATTTTCTCTTAAGGAATGTCTTTCTTTGTTAAGTCACTCCATTGAAAAAGAGCTTAAACTGCAGCTATTCAACATGCTAACAGATCTACTATATACTGTAGCAGTATATTGTTACAGAACCACCTTTCCACATGGTAATAAAACATGCAACATGAGCATATAACCGTTGAAATCAACACCTTAGGGCTGATTAACACTAACAGACAAGTAGAAACACAAGTCTGGCAATATGAAGACTAAACAACTGTCTTAGACTTCCTCCACTGCCAGCGATTAAACGCCTAAAAACCCATGTCTGTACCCCAGTTACATGTTTGGAGGGTTTTTTTTCCATGAAAATAATCACTTTCTGCCTTGAAATGGCTTCAGTGTAACTTTACACCATTGCTTCCCCCAGAATGTGCCACTTACTCCTACTCGCTGCAGCTCAAGCACACCAGCTCACCAAAGACTCTGCTCAAACACTGTTATACCACTCTACACTACAAAATGGCAAGATTTAATATTGTTAGAACCAGAAACTAATCGTGAAGAAAAAATAATGATACAGAAAGCCCCACCTTTTAAGTTTACAAGATTGATTCTTAGGTTTACGTACAAAACCCTAGAAGTCTCAAGCCATGTTTTTAAGACAGTCATTGACAGACTAAGGCTTCAAGGTGCAAATGTTCAGCTGTGGTGTTGACTGCTTTGCTTATTTCATTTATGATGCGTCTTCCAGCATATAAGAACCACTATTGTATTAAAACATTTTAAAAAGTTAATTTTAAAAAAAGTTGATTTTTTACCAAAGACGTACTGTAAAAGAAACCAGTGTTTGCTCTCTATACAAAGGGAGGATGTGATGCTAGATGAATTGTCATTACTCATTTGCATTTCTCCCTCGTTCTCTAACGTAATTTGTAGGAAATGAAAACTTTTTTATATTCAAGTTACCTAATTTAATTGCAGGCGAACATCATTACTGTTATAAGCCTGTTCAGCCTGCTTTTCATTCAAGTTGTAAATATTAATATCATGTCACGATGAATATTAATTATTAGAATGGGAAGGTTTCTGTAAGATCAGAGGATGAAGTATGATACACTACTAAGTGCATGAGTACCCACCACTGTGCAATCCCTCCCTATGTGTTGCAATGTTGTTTTCCAAGTCTGCTGCAATTAAAACATTTTCTAGCCTGAGGGCAACCATGCCATCGATCAGGGCTTCTAATCTCTGGTGCTCGAAGAGAGCCAAGAGACTCTTTCAGCTTTTGCACACTTTTACTGTGGCAGCTTTCATTATCATGCAAGTACATTGGTTCAGCAGCTGTAAGGCCTCTTGTGCCTTAATCATCATTTGGAGCTGAAATTCATATTAAAGTTCACCTGCATCTTCAGGCGAGAAAAGTGTCCAGTTTAACTCTCAAGGAAAGCAAAATCTGATCCTCAAAAAAAATAAAAAACAAAAAATCAGTATTCTCTCAATTGTTCCTTTCTATTACAGCTTTGTTTTCTTTACTAAAACCCCACAGATGATATCATACTCAAAGTTCTGATGCAGGTTAATGTCTGAAGTCTCATCTGGCCAACATCATTCAGTCTAAATAGTAATAGAGATGACCTGGTGCCATTAATGATGACTGAATCGTTTCACTATTTGCCCAACGATGCCGCCATGAGAATAAGAGATGAGGAGATAAGGATTCGCCTTTAACATTCTTGTGTTTCTCCCTCTCACCACTTACCCTGCTGCAGTCATTCCTCTCCACACCAGCCCAGCAGCGGCTTCAAGCAAACCATAAATAATTCATTGATTTGAAACAGACACAATGAATACCAATTCTTTCATATTGCCCATCATCAAGGCTGATTGCTCAACCTGAGGTCATCAGCATTATTGGTAGGGGTATGTCTGCCATATTAAACAGCCAGTTTGGACTGTTGACATAAAGGTTAGCAAGAAAACCTACTAGAAACGCCCCGCTTTTAAAATAAATGAGTACTGTGTAATCAAACTGCTGCGAAGTCTATCATTGGGGCTTACACAATCAATCTAATCACAGTAGACTCTAAAGCAATTAGCCTAAAATATTATTTGCTGATGGCTGCATTTTGAAAACGGTAGACTGTTTGCCAGAAGTGAATTTGAGATGAGGGACTAGATTGGCCTCAACCCCTGGAACAAGCACAAAAATAGACTTGGCATCGCATGAGGACAGCCACACAAGTCGAGTTGTGACATGGTATTGTTAACTATAGCTACAGACTTTTGGTTTGAGCAAGCAAGTATCAGACAGGATCTCAGGGTGACTAGAAATGTATAGACGCAATTCACACTAGCTGCTGGATGTGCAGTTCAGCCTGGACCAGTCATGGGCATCTGAGGGCTGTGCTATGAAATGAGATTAGTGGGTTATCGAGGTATACTGAGCTTAAAGCCAGAGTTTTCAGTATCACGAAGGTGGCTCTTTTTACCTGGCTAGATCTCCATGGTAACTGATGCTGTGGAGCTAACCTGGTTGTTAGCATGTTATATTCAGAGTTTCAGATTCATATTGGCTAAAAGAGCGTCTCCCTTTAACCAAATCGTTTCCTGACTATTACGTATGAGCGACACAGATTCTCAGCTGAGGGAATGTGTTTTATCTGTAAACATGCTGAGTTGTGCGGTACTTTAACCTACGTGCAGTTTTCAGTTGGAAATAAGCAGCTGCATCGTTAAAATATCATATATTAACACGTTAAACAGTTTTCTGCCAGTATTCCTGTCTTGCACCTTTTGCAGCGCTTTTTACAGTCATAATTTTTTATGTTCCTCATTGTTCTCCATTAAAACAGCGTGTTGACTGAAGCAGCTGCACACGATCGTTCAATTTTGTGCAGAAGAAGAGTCACATGACGCACTAGATGCCTCCTTTTATGTGAACGTACACAGGGTTTGAAGTAGAAAGTCTGAGCTGACAAAGAAAGTTGAAAACCACCTTTGTGATACACGTAATCTCTGGCTGCGGCTTTTGGTTTTGTCGAGCCGGCTTACACAAAGAAAGCCTGGCTATGTCAAACTTGCTTCGTAGTATACCCCTCTGTTCTCAATATTTGATCTTTATTCTGCCCAGTTTGTCCGTCCAACCTCATGACAATCAGGAAATTTTGGTTGTACAGCAAACCCTTCTACAGTTCACAAATGGGCACAACTCCATTCAGCTTCTTAGTATTTGCTGTGACTAACTGCATATGGCTGCCCTTTGAAGTGGACTTTGGGTTAAACCAGTATTCCATCCAATAGTACAGTAGATCTCACCATAATCATAATTGTTTATAAAAATGAAGGTGCTAGATGTTTTCTTCTGGTGTGTAAGAAGCCTCATCCATTCAGCAGCCATCCCGGCTGAAGTGTAACAGTCTTGTGAGCGAATAAGAGAATGAACATAAAAAATTCATTCAAAGAGCTGAGTCGGCTGACTCTTGTATCATATAAAAGGCTACAAATAAGCGTGTACAACTTTAAATGCTTCTCATAAGAAGAACAATGCTATAATTCTAAACCAATATGTGGAGTTTAAAATATAACACAGGCTAAAAACAGCACAACTGCTGCAGCCAAAATCAGAGCTGTACAAACACTACAGCCTGTGTGAATGTCTTATATGCTGATATGTTCCTTTTTGTATAGGTTGCTTAGATGTAGTTTTATTTTATTTTTTTAATTCAAGAATTAGTTTAGTTATCATCAAGCATCACTAGACTATATAATGATGTATGCTACTCACAAAAGAAGAAATCATTGATGAATAAATATTCAAGCACCATAAATTAAACTGTTTTCATGGTGATATTGAGGATGAATCTAGCAATCTCACATTCAGTCTCAGTCTTCTGGCCTGTGAGACAATTTTAGCTTTCTCCTTTCAGCTGCAACCTTGACGGTGTTAAACAGTCATGCGAGCAAGTAAAGAACAAATATAAAAACATCATTCAAACCGATAAGTAGGCTTCCTGCAAATCTTATAAGGTCAACAAGTGTAAGTTTTCGTGTTTTAATCAGTTTCTGTTTTTGGATTTTATTGCTCTACAAACAGAACAATGAAGCGGCTTTGAAAACACTTGCAGCTCTGACCTTCTTCTCTCACTATCTGCGCACCGAGCTCTGCAAGATTCTCCAAGAACTGTGATGCCACTTTCCAAGAGAACTTATTGGCTATTGGCAGGATTTTAGTTTGTGTTCATCTGTTCTCTAGAACATAAAAGTTACCATGATGATGTAGAAAAAAGTGAACGACCATCACAGTACAGAAAATCCAGACTTAAACCTGAAGTTAGCTCACTAACCTCACATACTGTTCAATACAGCAGCACAAACCTCAGGAGTTGTTCAGCACTTGTACAAGCAGAATGATAGAGTTGCTCAGTGTAGTTTTTGTCCTACCTCTTATCCATTGTAACTGGACAGCTGGGTACAAAAGGCGACGGCTATTAGCGCAGCATTGTCCCCAAAGCTGAACATTTTTCATCTCTTGGCAACCAGCAAACACGTCATGCCCGCATGGCTCAGCATCCTCCTGTGCAGTTATTTAATAGCGTAAAGGCACAGTGTTCCCTTAGCAAACAATTGAAGAAAAAAAAAATCCAGTATTTCCTTCCTTTTGAGATCTGTTAGTTTCCAGAATATCAGAACAGACAGCTCATGGCAAGTGTCTGGCTTGGTAGCTGCAAAATGTTCCACTATGTTTAGAAGCTGGTTGCTAGCAGAAACTCCAGGAAGTTAGTCATCATGGCTAAGAAAGAGTTTGGCTCATATCCCCCAGAAAAAGAAGCAAATCATCAATCAAATTTACACTCAAGTCTTGAGCAACAAGATCTGCTGTGTTATTTAATGTGCTTTCAAAATGAGATACATGGATGTTGTTACCGCAGGACCAGAGCCAGGCGGCCTTTCCCCCTCCTTGTAATCATGCTAACCCAAGCAAAGCATATTTTGAGCAAGAAAGCAAATCGCACATCTCAAAATGCAGAACCACTTCATAAGTCCTGCTTTTCACGTTTTCTCTAAATAAAAACTCTTTTATGCCACAAACTTTCCTGTTTTGTTCCTCTGAAAGGTCTTCCTCTTCTAAATTGCTTCAGCATGCCAAATTATTTAACGACCTTTAGTCTTGAAACAATGTGTTAATCTTTGTTTTATCATTCTCTCATAGTCATACCTTGAAATGAGGTTAATGCATTTGACCCGCAGTGTCTGTCTCAGTTAAAACTTTTCTTGGAATGTGGAAAAGCCTGAAATGGCAGAGCAGAATCAGAACTATTGGAAAAATATGATATATGATTCTAGACAACACTTTAGTTGTTTTGGTTATTGTTCATGCATTAAATTAGAGTAAAAAGTTTTGGGGGTTTTTTTTGCAACACTTGCAAGAGGACTTATATTTCCTTTGATACTTTCCAGTCTGCTTACCATCAAAGGACATATCATCTTCCCTTGGTCAGCATCTACATGACCTCGGTTGATATTCGACTCTCAAATAACTCTTAATCCACTCAATATCAGAAATGAAACCTGCATACAATCTCACCCATGCGACACAAACCAAAGCATGACATTTTGCTGAACTACATCTACAGATCGGCGCCTCCCATTCAGAAATTCGAACCGCAGAAATTCTGACAACTGTTTGAAGCAGAGGCAACACTTTAGTTCACATTCTTTTCAAAATTTAATTGAAGGCCACGCCAAAGAAGAAAAGATTCAATTCGCTCGGAATGTGAAGAATGACATATACAGTCTTTTATTCACACAGACTTTGAAGTTCCTCTCCAGTAACCTCACAATCAATTTGAAAAACGTCAAAAAGCCTCCAAATAAATTGCCAGTTTACAAGACAAAGCATGAGTAATAACTGATTCCTGCCAATTGAAAGAGGCAAAGCTATATGTCAACCGCTGCACATCTGAAACTTATTTTGGCTTGGATTGTGAGTGGTTTCTTTTTTACTTTGTGAAATGAGTGGTTTGGATTTGATTGGTGCTGTTGATGGCTGATGAAATATTCCTCCATGTTAAATTATACAGTAGAATTTCCTTTAGAAACATTTATACTGAATTTGCATGCAATTGACGGTTTGTGCTGATTGTTTTTGACATTGTCCTACGTTGGACTATCGACATAAAACTCTCATTCCTTTGGATGTTTCCATTTTACCCAGCAGAATTATTAAGACTCCGTATTTTAGGAAGCAACTCTTCTGTCTGAATAATGACAACTTTTAGTTGTGCAACAAAAACTGCATTCTCAACAAGTTACGAAAGGAAGCAAAGAAAGTAATTTATCTTGTCATGTGTCATGTAGATGCATGTTAAGTCTCCCTAGTAGTATGAGTTTTTATTCCCAAAGCATTTTGTTTTCGGTTTTGCAGCTCTGCATGTCTGTTGTATCTCTATCCTGACAAGACAATAACCTATATTTGCAACATGTTGACATGACAGACTACTCAGACATTACTCAATACCGGCAGGATACAATAACACAGATTCTGCTCTCCCTTGTGCAATATGAATTTCTCCCCGCATCAGCACAAATGGCTCACACATAGACGATAACACACACACACACACACACACACACACACACACAGACATATACAACCTCAGGCAGTAGCTCTGTCAGCAAAAAGGGACAACAGGTGTTCATGTCCCAGCACGGTGGTGGTCCCAGAACAGCACAGGGCCATTCAGAAGGGTAAAGGGTCAAACACCCCCTCTGCACGAAAGAAACGACTAAAAACATCCATTAGGCCTAGCACACACTAAAATTAATATTATTTAGACATTGATGATTTCCTGGTCCACTGTAAAAAAGTATATTGTAGAGAACCATTATTTTACAAAGTTCCTGCATATGCACTGCTAAAACAACCACTAACACTCAAACAAGCATGCCACGCCAATCAAATATCAAAGGTATTTCATCATATCAGAAGACTTTAAACTGTAAATGTTGGACCAAATAATATTGGTCACATTGGATGCAGAGGTCTGTGTCCACCAGTGAAGTGGAGCAGCAATGCCAAGTTAAGTGGTGAACCTGTAACTGCTAACAAAACGTAAAGAAACGGATGTATGTCTGCTATTGTTGTGGTTTGCAAATGCTCAACACACTATTTAATAAATCGACATGCACAAGCTTAGGTGTGAAAACAGTGTCTCCCAAACTCTCTGTTTTATGTGTCTTCACAGATACACATAAACCAACTTTAAACAGCGTTTTGGGGAGAAAAAATAAAATAAAAGTGACCTTTTAGTTACCTGAACCACCATTTATGTGCTACAGAGAGGCCCAAACAGAAAAATGGATTTGTATTCCTGTGGACAAGGCCTTTGAAAAGTGTGGGACACAGTGATGTTTCAGCAATTACAAACTCAAAAGCATCAAAATCTTGGCCACAGAACTCTGACTAAAATCGTAGGTTAAATCCCAAACAGTGCAAAGATACAAAGTGTTATCATCTTCACACTGACATAATGGTGCAACCAATAAACACAGAGTCTTGGGGTAAAAGAGGAGGGCATTTATCAGGCCAAAGTGATCTATGAATTCTAATCAGTTTTTGCATGTGCATTGTATTGTTCACTACATAAAAACATGCAGAAGAGTCTGAATTTATTTATTTACTTTTATGTAATTCTGTTAGAAATATTAGAAATGTCCACTGCTTTGAGAAAAAGAAGATAGTCGGCATCATTGGCAGTCGCAGCTAAGACTCTATTTACACTTATCATTACAGGTGTCTTGTATAAATAACTAGATGCGATCAGACATCTTCATTTACACCTTCATCCGTCTCCATGGAACAGATCACATCTCTGATCTATTTCGATTTTCCCGACTACATGAAATTAGGCCTACAGCGCAGCAGGAGCTGACAGTGAACCCGAAGTTGTTGATGTTTCATCTGTTGAGAAGTAGACGTACTTTTGCTAACAACTGTCCATAGACTAATAGCAACATGAAGGAATTGTATTGTTGAGGCAGGAGCCAGACAGAAGTTTAATAGTCTTCACAGGTTCTAACTCAGCCTGCTGCCTCACCCACACAAATCAATCAGTGCTGGAACTGATTAGGGATCAGATAAATGCTAAAGCAGCTCAGTGCGCCATTGTTTGATCTTGTGTGTAGAAATCACTGGAGCAGTTTTTACTTTTTGCTTTAACAAGACTGAGAACTCCAGCTGTCAGTATAAGTTTAGGTGCCGCAACCACGAGGACAGAGGACACACGGTTGAGGTTAAGGATAAAGCAATTTGGAGTCAGAAAAACTACTCTAGCTACCTTAACTCCTGCTACGTGGGTATTGAACTGATTTTTAAATCAGCTTCTTGGAGCTCCACTTTTTTAAAAACGCAGCATAAATTTGCTCGAGTGCTACTTTAAATGCTCCGTCTCATTCTGGTTTACAAATACTCTTAAGGTTAACTGAAAAAAAAAAACTAATTTCCAAAAAGTTTATAAAGTGCGCATCTCTTCAGAATCACAAGTATCAGGAAAACCTTTGAAAGGAGCAACTGATAAATTAACTAAAAATCCAAAACTTAAAAAAGCTGCTCATATTTATAGTCTTCCACTTGAATAACAGGTGAAATTCTCCTCTATTTCCTCCTCCACTCTGAATTTCAGAGTTGGTGCTCATGTTTGTTTATACCCGTTTCAATCTCAGAAATCAAAATCTACGTGAGCGCTCCTGAGACCGAACGACCCAAACTCATGATGAGGACAGGATCTTTGTTTCCCCGTACCCACCGGTTGTGTAGCTGAGCAGCCTGCTCATCTCCGTCTGGCCCAGTTGACTGATGGATTTCCAAACTCTGCATCAGCCAAAGCTATTAAGTGGTCTGCTGGAGCGAAATGGCTTCACCGTTGTTGAGGTGCTGCAATTGGCTCAGCAATTCCTGCCTGCTATTGTCTCAGACCTCTGTGACTAAGTTAATTTCTTGCCAGACAAGCACAAACACGTATATGCTGACACACACATACACACACAACAAATAACAAGCAAGAAATACAGCAAATCTCATTCCTAACAACGTCTTTTGTTCCCCCTCATTATCAGCACAGAATTCAGATGGAAGAGGTGACCCAAACCGAATGAATTTCACTCTGAAGAGCTTTATGTCTTGTTCTTCTTATGCATAACTTAGGCTGCAGCAGTTTTCTTTTATTAAGAATCTGCTACAGGCCTCATCTATCACGTGTTGAAATCTCTTTGCTCATGATGCTCTTTTGTTGATTTCTGATTACAGCATTCTACTCCCACTTAAAGATGATCGCAGTAAATCAGATTTGATGATTCCGTGGCACCGTGTCATTGGCTCAGTATCAATAGACATGGAAAATGTAACACTGCTCTGATCCCCCTTCAGAACTTGCTCTACCTGCTTCTATTTTATTCATGGTCATATTTAAGGCTTTGGAGATAAAGCTGGTCTTTACATTTATGGTGACGGGCTGGAAAGGCCCGGAGGAATTTGGACCCTGTGTGATTTAAGTGCCTGACATGGTTGGCCAAACACAGAACTGGATTTCCCAGTAGAGAACACACTGAATGCAGTTATTTCCCATAAGGCCTTGTACACACAAGAGACCCACAGTAACAGCGATGAGACAAAAGAAGAGCTGAGAAAAGAAAACTTGTCTTTTTCATATGAAATGCAGTATATTGAGCAAGTGTTGAGGGAAATTCTGAGGATTCAGTGAAGAACATCTTTGATTAAGCCCAACTCCCAAACATTAAGTTTCCATATAAACAAACTGCAATCTCAATTACTTTTGGAGAAAAGTGAGACATGGGTTTGTGGTGTATAGCACATAAGTTTAAAATCATCTTATCTTTGACGTTTATTTTCTTGCTTTAATGTTGCTCCTTTTTAGTCAACAAATCACAAGTTAGATAGGGCAGGACCTCTTTGTGAAAATGTTGATAAAAAAGGTATGATATTTTCCTAAACCAAACCAAACAGCAAGCAAAACCTGAAAGTAAACCATGAGCAAAAACAAAACTTAAGTCTAAGCATGGTCCAACCCCAGCCTCCTGGATCAAAGTCCTGTTACTGACTTATGCCTTCATCCTCCCCTCTTACCTTCCTAAATGTAAAGATCGCAGTGACAAACCAACTGAAACTACGTCCACGCCAATACGAGCAGACAAGTATTTGACAATCATCTCAGAAACAATCTCACACATATCCTGTGACCTGTCATGTACACTGGGCATGAGCATGCCGGAGATTTTTGTTTACTTAGTTGCAGCGTCACATGATCGGGGCGTGATGAATCAGGGAGGGACACATAGTGACTGATTAGGTCCAACCAGGAAGCCAGCATTGGTCTCTGCATCATTGTTCCCCCTAAAGTCTCAGTTTACCCGGTCTACATGTCAACGCTGCAAAACCCCTGGAGGAGTTTTTCAAACAGTCCATTTTCAGTGACCTAAAAATGCATTTGTGTGTGGGCAAAAGGGCCAAAACACATAGAAAAAGCTCAGTTTAAAAAATTAATATATGCATACATCTGGACAGGTCCGAGGGCTGCAAGGTGGCACGGTGGTTAGGACCGCTGCATTGCAGCAAGGAGGTCGCCGGTTTGCTTCCCGGTGAGGACACCCGGGATCTTTCTGTGTGGAGTTTGCATGTTCTCCCCGTGCAGTGTGGGTTCTCTCTGGGTTCTCTGGCTTCCTCCCACAAGGTCCAACAACATGTTGAGGTTAATTGGTGATTCTAAATTGTCCGTAGGTGTGAATGTGAGTGTGCTTGGTTGTCTGTCTCTAAGTGTAGCCCTGTGATAGACTGGTGACCTGTCCAGGGTGTCCCCTGCCTTCACCCTGAGTCAGATGGGATAGACTCCAGCCCCCTGCGACTCTAGTGAGGGTTAAGTGGTGTATAGATAGTGGATAGATGGATAGACAGGTCCTGAGAATTATCACCACACCTTGCAGTTCCCCTCAGCTCTATGATGCATTTTAGCATTTCTCAGCTCATTGTTTTTATTTTATGTCCCATATCTCCACTGTTTAGACTGACTCATCACTCGCCAGTCACTGAGGAGCATTTACCAAGTAAAGATATTTCCCCAGGTGAAGACGAACGCAGAACAAAAGCTGGGATGTTGAACTTAGATTCACTGTCTGAACAGAGGTTATGACAGCAATTATATATATATATATACCGTGTTTGCTGCATGTGTTAAATCCTTCCACGTGAAGGTTGCTGGACTGGGACGTCTCTGTTTTGTCATTTCTCAAACGTTACAAAGCATGGCACACTGAGGAGACCGCCTGGTACCACTGTGACTAAAATGGATGTAACATTTGTTGGGCTTTGGTTCATGAAATTTGGGGATTTTTCAAACAGGTTCAGTAACGTCAGTGTTACCGACTCACGCTCATAAGTATGTTATTCACTCTAATTTACAGTTTAGATTATGTGGAAGTTAAATTGTCAGTTTTTTGCTGGAGTTTATCAAAATTCTCTCTCTGACTTGGTGAAAAGGACAAGGAGTCTTGTATCTCAAAAGTCCCACATGTGTCCTATGCATAGAGCCCAAGGTTGTTCATTTGGTCTTGTAGTTTGACAGCTGATACCGACAAGATTTGAGGCTGTTTTTTCCTAGGTGGAATTCAAAAAGTAGCAAATAGCTTGAGGGATTAATCAGCCAATCACATGTATACCACGTCAAGCTTATATTTGCAACTTGTTGACACTAGTTCACTCATGTTTATTCACCTAAATCAACACCATGTTACACGCGGTCTATCTTAGCTCTCTTGTCCAGTTATACAACCTAACTTCTCCTCCCTAAAGGTCATTTCATGGTTTCCATGACTGCTGACCAATACCGACTTTGAACACAGACAGCGGACACACACGGCTCTATTCGTAGTACAATTTTAGGGTACGCATTGGTCTGCTACAAAAACGTGTCACATTGCTCCTCACATCAAACAGATAAACACAGGGCTCCCGTGGATGTTTCTGAAAGGCTGGCTGTTCTGTGATCTTCACAGCAAAGTATAGCAGTTAGTTACAGATTGGACTGTAGCCCCATGTCAATGATTATTCCTGAGGTGTGCCAAGTCTGCCACCAGACTTTGTTGCCTTCCCATCCCGAGCACAGTGGGCACGCATACCACAGGATTTTAGGGGGAATCAGAAAGTAGAGTTTAGGCTCCGTTGATGGTAAGAATGTGCAAATCAAAGCATCTACTTCAGCTGGAACTCTTGATTAACTAATAATGAATTAAAAAGGTGTGGATAATGACAAATATTCTCGCATAGCCTCTCTTTAAAACAACAATCTATCTTGTGTTCCTGGAGCAATCACAGTCGGTGAACTTGCAGTGTAACAGTGTCATATATTTTGGTTTGCATGCAGGCGTCTATAGAAAAGCCCATGAGGACCTTGCAGATTGGCTAGAGGACAAAATTAATATCACATGGCCCACATGTCCCTTAAGGCAAACGTGGAAAGCATGAATTGGCTTTACCACTGCAGTGAAGTTAGAAGATATCCCAGTTCCTGGATTGGATCAAAGCATTGCCAGTAAACAATCATGTTTGCCAAAGCAAACTGGAGAAACATAAATTCATCTATAGGATTAGTCTCACTTTGCCAGCCCATTCTGTAGAACATAATGGCCTGGCTGCAACATGCTATCAGTCATGCTATAGGGGAAAAAGAAATCACTCTTTCTTGTTTGTACTTCTTTAAACCAGTCAGTCGGTTTAGGTGGAGCTAAGTGAAGGAGTCATCTTGGTTCCTTTAACATCGTGATGGATGGACTTGTTTTTGTGAAACATTTGCATGCAGGAAAACAATCACTGTGATTAAAACGGACAATTCACAACTAAAACAACAAAAAAAACAAGCATGGCTACCTTACTGCACGATCCAAATCTTTTTTAAAGTTGAAATCTTCAGTGTGGTAAGCTGCTACTTGGAGGCTGTTTTTTTTCCCCATAGAGAGGAAAACGGTAGCATACTGATAAAAGCAGGAAGGACAAAGCACTCTGAAATGACTGGTGGCTTATACCTGCATCCTAAATCCGGTGAGTCAGACGACTATAAGATAGACCTTGGGATTCACTTTAAAAAATAATAATAATAATGGTGCGGCACAACAGCAAAGTTGCAGTTTGTAACACCAATACGATGAGCTAAAAGATGCTAAAATGCTCTGTAGAGCTGAGGTGACCTGCAGACTGGAGCAATAGTTTCCATTAGCTTGTGATTACAGGTAATCCTTTAACATTACGTGTTGCCATTTTGCCTATTGTTGGTGTAAAAATATTGATCAGTAAAACATGAAGGGAAAAAAAAAACAATAAAAGCTCAGAGGACCCTGCTGTCTGACCACAACAGTAACTCAAAATGAAACTCATTTAGTTTAATTTTCCATTTCTCTCATATGTTACATACCAAGTATGAGCTCCAGTTCACCATTACTTTGTAAATCTATGAGAGTTGTGAAAGTTTTCTTTGACTTTACAGCAAACAGCTTTACCGAACTTATTTATTCATGCCGTTTTGGTTGGTCAGTAACTTCTACGATCTTCATCCATAGAGGACACACAACAAAAACAAAATCAATTTTGAGAAACATGATCAATGATGCAATACTTTTTTTTCTACCTCTGCATTATCCAGTAATAACGAGCATCTCCACACTTTGTCAAACAGCTTAGGTCTTTGGGGAAATTAAAACAGATTTAGCAGGAGTTGTATGACAGGAGGCGAGGAGAGGGAAGGACAGTCAGACTGTTTGGTCACGTACCGTCTCTGCTCTGTCCCATCCACTGTAGTGAGTGGGGTCTAGTTGTAGTGCTGCTCTGTCTGGGGGCCTTATCTGGCCGTGGAGCGCTGGGCTCTGTGCTGCTGTCTCTATTGGCATGGTGATAGAGGGAAGGCCTGTCTTCCCAGATAAATCCTCCCTCTGTTCTCTCTGCAGCCCGTTAGGCTTCCTGTTTGCTGCAGGCATTGTGAAAAAAAAAAATAAAAAAATGCTCCCACCACCATTAGACATCAGCACGTCTGCTGGTGACAAGTTGGCCTCCATGACTGGCGAAGATAAAGGATGTGGAGGGAGAAGAAATGGAAGGTATCCGGTAAACAGGTATACAGATGGCACAGTGGAGGAAAGGGAGGATGAGGGAATGGGGAACTGATGGAGACACAATGAAGAATATGCATTTTACCAAGTAATTTACTTTAGTATTGAGTGTGAGAATCCTATTAGTTGTGACCAGCAGCTACCGAGTCAATTTATGGGTATATCCTAAAACTTACCAAAACTAAACTTTTCTGCAGAGTTTGTAGGTTGTTGTGCTGCTGATGCATATTACATTTAGAACATATGTAGTCAGACTAGATGTGGTCATTTTTGGATAACTTTCTCCGTCTTCCTTTTTAATAAATGATATGTTTCATGCACAGTTAAGTAATTTAAAGTTGAATTATTCATTATGTTTGAATACACAATAGAGGAAATGGCGATATGTGATTTGGAAAGAATTGCAATGTCGTATAAGAAGCACTTTCAGCATCTTTTAAGTCTTTTAACACTAACTATTTAGAATTTCTTGGATAAAACTAATGAGATAAACCCACTGTATACCCAATCTGACAAACGGCAGCAACGAGCCCAACCGAAAAAGAAGAGCTAAAAAGGAGGAGTGAAGGTCAAACTTAAGTTCATCAGGTTGCGAGACACATGCCTCGATGCACATGTTGCAAGGTGTCTATTGGATGTGTGAACAGACAAGTGATTGTTAACAAGTTCACCTTTTATCAGTGTGAGGTGGTAACATGACAGGGTTGTTTGCAGCTTGTTCCACTGCTCCCAAGTGGCTAAAATGTCTTTATGCAGCATTAAAGGTATGTTTTATTCCCTAAATTCTGTTTAAACTCAACCTTTTAACACATGTGAAGCTTCTCCTCCATATTCTCGGTTACCAAGGTTGGCTGAAAAGGAGTGACAATAAAATAAACAAGCAACAGCGAAGCAATAGGAAAAATGGTCAACGTGTTGATTTAACACATTTGTCAAATCGAGTTTGTCATTTTGCTGTTCATACACAGTAGTACAGGCAAGATGAGAGAGCGTTTCTTCAGGATCGAGTAATTAATTAGTTTTGCAGAATGCACGTCTGGGATAGACAAGACATGAGACGTTCACGCTCGCTGTCTCCTGATGGGGCCGCTGCGTGCATGCGCTCCGCCCTTTGTTGAACATGGTGAACCTCTTCAGGTCCTGGTCTGTCTTTATGGACACAAAGACACACACGATGGTGAAGCTCCAGATGCTGTCCAGAGCTAGCTGTCTGTCCGTCTGCCCAGAATCATGTCGTCCCCTCCAGCTGTATGTCCGTCTGGGATGTTGTCATGGAGCCATGTTTCTGTTAAAGCAAACACACAGCAGTCCATCTACTCTCTGTGGGTTTCTCTCAGCAAACGTAGCTCATCCAGCTTGTTGTCGAGGGGGCGGACTTTGGAGAGTAGGAGCGACGGTCTTGCTGGTCTGGAGGGGTTAGCCTTTAGCCTAGCATGGATCCTGCTGGTCTGGAGGGGTTAGCCTTTAGCCTAGCATGGATCCCAGCTCTCTTCCTCCTCTTTTGTTTACGTTCGCGCTTTCTTCTCTCTCGGGTATCTGCCGGTGTCGTCTCCAATCGGACTATGTTGGTGTAGTTTGTCCAAATCACAACCGATCGCCGCAATTTCAGCACCGTTCACTGTCCTGATGCCCAGCAAAGTCTCTTGGCCGCAAGTTTTGTGGGATGAACGTCTGGGATAGACAAGACACTCAAAACGTTCACTTTCGTTGTCTCCTGAAGTGGCCGCTGAGTCCATGCGCGCCGCCATCACCATGGCAACCACGATATGTCACAAACAAAACAGAAACTATGTTTCCTCTTATAAATGCAGTTCAGTTGAAGCTTAATATAATCGTGGGAGACAGAGCTAACAAATGCCAATACTAACAAATACTTCTGAGGTCATCCTTAAACAATACAAAGCTTTGAGCGCCTTGCTTGTCCCTCTGAACAGTTTCTCACTTGTTTTAACACTAGAAGCATGAAGCTGCAGCCAGACTGACTGCAGGTTGGAAGTGAATTATCTCTGCTTTCAAAATGTCTCTCTGCACAAATAATAGTTGCACTGTAATAACAGAGTAGGACACAATATTTTTGGACTCAGCAGCTAGATACAGCATGCTACAGCAGACACACTGTGTAATGTAATGATGAAGGCAGACCGAGGTGAGACAGAGAGTAAAGAGGGATGACAGAGGGAACCCCCAGAGTTTAGGACAAAGGAAGATGAGGAGAAGAAGGACCAGACAGGGAATCTTGATCGATTCAATGAGACTCCTCGTAACTTAATATTCTCCCCAACGACTCTGCTACCTTTGCACAAATCCTACATTCTAACGGAAAAAAATTGATCGCATGACTTCTGTCGACTGCATAAATCAGATGAACAAGTGTTTTAAACTCTGTCAGTTTGTACTGAACAGCTCTAGTCTTGGGAATTTCACACAGAACTATTTCAAAGATTTACTGAGGAACCAAGAACCACAGGGCAGCTTTGCCATTATTCACTGGGTTGGTGATTCAATTTCCCTGTTTTTCTGTTCACTTGAGTGTACCCGAGCAAGACGTTAAACCACAAATTCAAGAGTCGGAATCATGCAAACAAGAAAGTCACTTCTGAATGCACCGTTGGTTTGGCGTCTCACAGGGTACCTTGCTGTGTGTCGAATGTCATACAACACCTAATCCTAATTAACAGATTATTAGCCTAGTACCTACTAAGGACCATTTTGGTTTATGTCTCCCCAAATACTACCTCAGTAAAAACACACATTGAGGGGAATTTGTTTCCACACAGTCGTGACCTTTGTTGATTATGTAACAAGTGCAATCACAAGGGTAATCAATTAAAAAGGTCAAGAAAAACAACAATCTTTAACATAAATGAGCTACAAAAGAGATGCTGCATAAAATTACTGTGGCTAAGCATCATAACAAGTATTCTAATTGTATTGAAAATAAGCACCGAAAAGTCAAAAGCCATCATGTTGCTCATCTATTGATTATTTGTAGGTATTTTTTCATGCTAACTTTTTTTTGATGGGGGAATGCATTTTGTTGGAGACACTGAAGTCATCCATTCATCAAAAGAGCTATATAATTATGGTTTGCCAGGGAAACGTGCCATGTGCGGACAATGCGAGGTCACTGTGAATGTGGGGTAAACATCCACTTCAGAGCTGCAGCGCGGTGCCAGGCAGTGAGGACGACACTGAACTGGCAGATCAGACCACCTGGTCCTGCCAGACTGTCAGCCTATTTATACCCAGGACAATAATTTGCACCAGGACTCCTCAGCACCACTGACAAGGAGATCCAGGGGAGGAGGGGGAACTCTGAAGTTACCATGGTGAGGAAAAAAAAAAAAAAAGGCAATCTAATATAGATTCTGATGACCTTCTGCCATCTTTTTTTTCCTGTGAGACTTTCCCAGAGGAGAAAACCAGTGACAGTGTTTTCTCCTCTGCCTGCTGTCACCTCGTCTACCAGAGGGGAAAACATTAATGATGTCTAAACATGATCTGCAACATGTGCAGAAATGTTGGCTGAAACTCTACTCGCACTTGGCAAAAGCAAAGATACAGTGGAAGAGAGTGCAACTGTGGAACCATCTCTGCTCTGACTACCCTGTTAGAAACAGAATACATTTTAATTCTATTTTATTTATAAAGCCATGCATGGGTTGGCATCTGGGTACATTTCAGAACTTTTATCCTCTGCTCTACATCTCCTCAATCTTCAGAAGAATTACTGTTAACTGTTCTATGATTGAGGCGGGTAAGCGAGGTAGACTGTTGGTTTTTGGTAGCAGCGTCAAAGCTATGGATTAGTCTTCCTCTCTCAATCAAATCTCTCCTCTGTTGACACTTTGAAGAACAATTTCAAGACATCCATTTTCAAAGGCATTTGGTTGTTCCCAGTGATTAGTATTTTACAAATTGATTTCACAATTTTTTAATTAGTGTTTTATAATAGATGTCAACTAAAACTAAATGTCAACTAATTAAGACAAAATTCCAAAAATCTAAGAAAATAGTCTCATTTACGGATATGTTTTTAAAACAGGTATTTAGATGCTCTAAAAAACAAATAATATTCAAAGTGAAAACAGGACCGGTCTCTAAATCTGTTCCATTCAATACAATAAATCCTACCCTCATGAAAATTTGACTATAATTTTAAGTTTTTGTTGAAGCACCTTTAGAGAACTTTACGTAGACTATGACACTCACATGAACACATTTTCTGACAGCAGTAGTAAGTTGGTTAATTAGGTCACCAAAGTTGTTGACTTGCTTATTTACATGACCGCAAATGTTTCCAAAAGTTCACACCTAGAAAAATCTGTCATTTTATTGAGTGTCGATTGACATTTCCCGGACAATACTTCAGAGAGTGACACCGTGACAGGTCTCAATTATTGAGCTTTTGCCACATAGCATTTGCTCCGGTAGCTGTATGGATAGCCCACTCACCTAATGGTACGTTAGTAACTACAATTATTTTGTCCTACGTTACTTGCATCCATTTTATTAGACTGAAATGACATAATGTGAATATGTGCGATTAAACATAACAAATAAAACTTCAATACATTACCTCGTTCATCAACATGATTTTGGCCTAAACCCTTAAAAATGTGGTTTCAAATCAAACGCTTCTCCATAATGTTACATCTTCATTATTGGGCAACAATCAGTTAGACTGGATGAAAATTACACTCTACCCATTACTCAATACATAAAATTAAAATGCGTATATCTGATATATACTGTATTGTAGTATTATAACATATTGGAAATTACAATTTAATTAATTTTTCTGTTGCTAAGTCGTTGTGTGTTGACATATCACCAGTATGGGCATGAAGCTTTGGTTTCACTTAAAATTCTGTCTAAAACCCCAGATAGAGTTACATAATGTGTCAAAGTAAAATTAGGAGAATTTGCTGGAGCTACCATTAGTCGGCCTTTTTAATGGATAGACATCCTGTCCTTTGGCTGTGCTTTGAAAAGAGTAAAGGCTGCAGGTAGCGAGGAGGCAGAGGAGGCTAAAGACATTGTAATTAGTTATTGAGTGGGGTAGCTGCCTGCTGCAGTGGACAATGTCAGCCAGTGTAACATGAGAGATTCATTGGGTGGGCGACATTTAGTCTATTTGCTTTCTGTCACCTCTCAAGGCACCCATGGCTATTTTAGATAGTGTCAGGCTGTCTGGCTTTGGCTGTCCATCAACAACATTCTCAAGTCCAAATGGGGAAAACAGAGCTTAACCTTAAGATCAATGAAAACGTATACCTTGGTGATAATAAATCAATAGTTCTCTAGCCGTATCAAGCAGCCTTTTTATTTCACAGGCATCACGAACAAGACACAATAATTCCACACAGCCTATAAGTCATGACTCCGGCCAAGTGAAAAGTTCCTCGCAAGGCTACAAAAAAAAGACTGATACACATAATCTGGCAAAAGAGCAGCATACGCTCAGCTAAATTAATCTAAATACTTGCAATATTGCAGAGTGAAGTGGCAATGTGGCTTTGGGAACATTTTGGCAGTCTGTTATGCAGAGAGGGAAACAGGAGCTCAGCGTTGTTGAGCAATGATAACAGGTGGGAGGCTTGTACGCATGTGTGCATGTGCACGTGCACAGGTTTATGCACCTCGGTTGTGTGTTTGTGCATGTAGACGCATTTGTCTGCGGGCCCCACAGGCGCACAAGTGCAAAGGAGAGAGATATGCAGTGTTGGCAGAGGGAATGTGACTAATGCCTGATACTTGGACACTTGTACAGTTTCTCTTTCCCCTCTGGCTCAGTGCTGGACAGCGATCACAGTGAAGAACAGCAGAGGATCCAAGAGCAGTGAAAAGTAAGATCCTGTGATATGGTGGTGGCAGGTCCTATGACGGCAAGTATTTATAGCTCAGATGTGATTAGGAGCTACCCAACAACAGGATTTATATTATGACTTCTCAATGCTTTTAACCCTACAAATCAGGACACTGGTCTCCCCCAACTTTAAATCAAAGCACAAAGCCTTAAAAGAAGACTGACATTCTGAGAAACATTCTTATTTAAGAAAATTGTATTAGAAGATTGATAAGACTGGATGCACAAACAGTTAGCCTGCGTCTCTTCAGTGGTTTCAAAATCCTCTTACCAGCACCTTTATAGCTATTTTTAACAAGTTCTAGCTTATCTTGGCTTTCTGTACAAATAACCAGACTGTATAAACAATACTTTATTGGTGGGTTATGTACAAATAATTCTTTGACGGTCAGCAATGGCCAGGCAACCAACAGGGACTCCAGGAAGTTAATGCTTAGAACACTTATGAATAATTTAATGTGGCCTAACAACATGTTGGAGCCCGTGGACTATTTGTTTTGAGCATAGCCTCGACTTAATTGTGTGTTTCCATGAGAATCAGACCTCTGCCTCCCCCAGCTTTCAGTAACAACAACAAAAAACAACACAATTTTAATAATATGAACGTTTTTCTGAGATGGTATCCCACTATTCAGAACGACATGGTTTTTCAAACTCTTTCAAAAGAACAAATGATCATTACAAAAACTATTTGACCACTCATTAATCTGTCACTGATCCCATCTTAACATTTGGACCCAGACTTGGCCCACCACAATCAATCACACACAACTCGTCGTTGCTCTTCCCTGAATATGTAAAACGACCATGTCACTCTCTACTCTCTAAAGGTGTGTGACAGGAATCAATGAAGAGGAAACGTGATACATACCTTCAAAATACCTACAGTTGAAAAATTGTTGTGTTGAATCCCAAAATAAGTGATGGCATCCTGTGTGAGTGAGGACGAGAGAAAACAAAAGACAGAATGTAGACATGTTAAATGATGATTTATTTGATGTTTGGTATTTTATAAAATCTAATGCAAACTCACTGAGTGTAAAGGATGCCTGTGTGTGATTGATTTGATCATCTTTTGCATAGAAGCAGCATTGCATGCCCGGGTAAAGCACCCAAACACATTCTTTTTTTTTTTTTACCAGAGGGATGTACCATGAAACAAGTTTGACATAGGCACACTTTCTTTGTATAAACTGGCTTGACAAAACCTCCAATCCTAACCAGACACTGATGTCATGATGGCGGTTATCACCTTTTTTGTTAACCAAGGTTTTGTTTCTTAGACTGTGTGCATGCTCCCATTAAAAAAGAAAGAAGAATAAAAAGTCTGTTTGACGCATCATTTGGGTCTTCATCCACACAAAATGGACCAGTGCCTGCACTCGAGAGGAACAAGTTGTTATAATAGAGCTATGAAGAGTATAAAAAAATATATTATGGCAAAAAGCAACACTGTTACTGCCAATGATGCAAGAGAGGAATGCTGGCAGAAATTTGTTACACGTGTAAGTTAATATATTTATTTTACCACTCAGAGCGCTCTCAGTGCAGCTGCATACTTTTTAATGTGTCAAGTGCACATTTAACCTGCTCGATCACAATGGTAATTTATGCAACACAGCCAACCTGGTCTGCAGGAGGTTGTGTTTACAGTTTCAGATTTAAAATCTGCTGTAGGAAGCATCTCCCTTTTACAAGTTATTTTCCTGATGAAGAGCAATCCAGATTGTCAGCTGCATGAATATGTTACATCTGCAAACCTGTTGAACTGTGAGTTCATA